>NC_057749.1:23144857-23238582 GCF_004010195.1 Chiloscyllium plagiosum
CATTTATCTGAATTAAACTCCATCTGCCACTTCTCAGCCCATTGGAACATCTGGTCCAGATCCTGTTGTAATCTGAGGTAACCCTCTTTGCTGTCCATTATACCTCCAATTTTGGTGTCATCTGCAAAATTACTAACTGTACCTCTTATGCTCGCATCCAAATCATTTATGTAAATGACAAAAAGTAGAGGCCCCAGCACCGATCCTTGTCGCACTTCACTGGTCACAGGCCTCCAGTCTGAAAAACAACCCTCCACCACCACCCTCTGTCTTCTACCTTTGAGCCAGTTCAGTATCCAAATGGCTAGTTGTCCCTGAGATTCCATGAGATCTAAGCTTGCTAATCAGTCTCCCATGGGAAACCTTGTGGAACGTCTTACTGAAGTCCATATAGATCACGTCTACTGCTCTGCCCTTATCAATCCTCTTTGTTACTTCTTCAAAAAACTCAATCAAGTTTGTGAGACATGATTTCCCACGCACAAAGCCATGCTGACTATCCCGAATCAGTCCTTGCCTTTCCAAATACATGTACATCCTGTCCCTCAGGATTCCCTCCAACAACTTGCCCACCACTGAGGTCAGGCTCACCGGTCTATAGTTCCCTGGCTTGTCTTTACCGCCCTTCTTAAACAGTGGCACCACGTTTGCCAACCAGTAGTCTTTTGGCACCTCACCTGTGACTATCGATGATACAAATATCTCAGCAAGAGGCCCAGCAATCACTTCTCTAGATTCCCACAGGTGTACCCTGATCAGGAGTCAAGATTAGAGTGTTGCTAGAAAAGCACAGCAGGTCAAGCAGCATCCGAGAAGCAGGAAAATTGACGTTTCGGGCAAATTCCTGATGAAGGGCCTTTGTCCGAAACGTTGATTTTTGCTCTCCTTGAATGCTGCCTAACCTGCTGTGCTTTTCCAGCACCACTCTAGTCTTGAATCAAAATTTACACCCAATGGTTTCGATGAATATCCAGTTGGATACTGAACATTCATGTCACTTTTTGTTTGAACTGAACAGATTTTGCTTGCCTACCTTTTGTTATGGCAGGGTAATGCATTCCACACTCCTGCATTAGAACTTCCGATTACCTTTGTCCTTTGCTTAAATTGTGATTTCTTTATTACATTTCAAATTTTCTCCTGAATTGACCCAGGTGAATAGTTCATCAAAACCTGGCACGATTATTAAAGGTGCCAGCTTGATTATATGTTGAGGTTTCCGTAATCTCTAAATTGTATGACATATTTTACAGTACTGCACCATATCCTCATGAACGCTGAGCCAGATAAAATGCCTCTTAATCAATGGTTGAGGTTTCAATATTCCTACATGTCATGTGATAGGAATTTCATGTGCTGCTCACAATATCTTCTTCTGATATCTGTTAAGTAACACTGATGAACAACTATTCATTCCTTGTCTGTAGATTTGTGAAAATGTCTCCACTTCCTTCTTAAAATTTAACTTTCACATTGGAACTCCTTCAGCCTCAGCCCAGCTCGACCTCATTCTCGCCTCGGGCGACTGACTGTGTGGAGTTTGCACGTTCTCCCCGTGTCTGCGTGGGTTTCCTCCGGGTGCTCCGGTTTCCTCCCACAGTCCAAAGATGTGCAGGTCAGGTGAATTGGCCACGCTAAATTGTCCGTAGTGTTAGGTAAGGAGTAAATGTAGGGGTATGGGTGGGTTGCGCTTTGACGGGTCGGTGTGGACTTGTTGTGCCGAAGGGCATGATTCCACACTGTAATGTAATCTAACCTAATGCAGGATCTGCTTTCTAAGTTTCAATTAACGAAGACATGTCAAATGCTTACTTTAAATTGTCCTCATCTTCAAGAAAAGTTTCAGCTGCTCGAACGTCTGCCCATGGTATTACTTTGCTGAAAATGTGTTCTGGAAGAGCGCAGCAGGTCAGGCAGCATCCAGGGAACAGGAGAATCAACGTTTCGGGCACAAGCCCTTCTTCAGAAGAAGGGCTTGTGCCCGAAACGTCGATTCTCCTGTTCCCTGGATGCTGCCTGACCTGCTGCGCTCTTCCAGCAACACATTTTCAGCTCTGATCTCCAGCATCTGCAGTCCTCACTTTCTCCTGATGGTATTACTTTGACTCTGTGACGGATTTTGTTTAGCTATAGCTCTGGTCACCACACATGGTGAATGAAAAGCCTTGTAGCTGTTCTGTCTCTTTGACATCCTTCGGGTTTTCGGTGATCTTGGGAAAACTTCACTTCCCAAACTATTACCCAAGGGTAAGTCCATTCCATTCACAGGATTTTTTTTTTATATTAGCTAGCCCTGTCTGATAACAAGTCACTTTCCAATTGCACTTTGTACAATGGAATTGGGATATGCTCTCTACCTATTCCAGTTACTAACACTTTGGCTTTCAATGAACTCTCTGAATAGAAAGCTAAATCCTCCTTCAGTAAAATGGGTGGGTTGCGCTTTGACGGGTCGATGTGGACTTGTTGGGCCGAAGGGCATGATTCCACACTGTAATGTAATCTAATCTAATGCAGGATCTGTTTTCTAAGTTTCAATTAACGAAGACATGTCAAATGCTTACTTTAAATTGTCCTCATCTTCAAGAAAAGGTTCAGCTGCTCGAACGTCTGCCCATGGTATTACTTTGCTGAAAATGTGTTGCTGGAAGAGTGCAGCAGATCAGGCAGCATCCAGGGAACAGGAGAATCAACGTTTCGGGCACAAGCCCTCTTCCAGCAACACATTTTCAGATCTGATCTCCAGCATCTGCAGCCCTCACTTTCTCCTGATGGTATTACTTTGACTCTGTGATGGATTTTGTTTAGCTATAGCTCTGGTCACCACACATGGTGAATGAAAAGCCTTGTAGCTGTTCTGTCTCTTTGACATCCTTCGGGTTTTCTGTGATCTTGGGAAAACTTCACTTCCCAAACTATTACCCAAGGGTAAGTCCATTCCATTCACAGGAATTTTTTTTTTTAGCTAGCCCTGTCTGATAACAAGTCACTTTACAATTGCACTTTGTACAATGGAATTGGGATATGCTCTCTACCTATTCCAGTTACTAACACTTTGGCTTTCAATGAACTCTCTGAACAGAAAGCTAAATCCTCCTTCAGTAAAAGAATTTGACTAGTTCTTGTGAGCCTTTATATAGTTATGTGTTCAACTGCCTTAGTTGAATCAAATTGAGTGACTTATCCCTTTCGACGAAACCCCTTTGTATCTTTCATCTATCCTATTCACCTCACCATGAGTTCTTTACCACTGGATCACCAGTCGTAGTTAAAGCTAGAATTAACTCTGTGGTATTTTCCATTTGAGTTCCCTTTTTGGACTCATTCTTAAGAAGCCCAACAAACCCCATGTGGTTTGACATAACTCCACAGAGACCTGTAACCCATCACCAAGTCACCCTTTATTCACACATGCCTAGTACTTGACACTGATCCAGTTTGCTCAGAGCCAGCTCTCAGAGTGAGCAGAACCTCAGACACTCCTGTTTATATCTGTCAGCCAGGGCTCCCTGATCGGACCAGATTAACAGCCCCAATCAGGGAACTCATATTCTATGCGGTACACCTGGTTGACTGCTTTCCAATCACTTTGTGGTTCCCTCACTGATTCCCACATTCTGAACAAAGGTATCCTGCTTTATTGCAATGGACTTTGATTTTCATTTCTGCCCTCAGTACTTTCTTCTCTAATCTGAGGGGTGGGATCTTGGGGTATTCTTTACACCAGCTACTTACCTTCCATTCACCCTCCCAAATCCTTCTCAGCTTTCTGGGCGTGAATGAAAGACCATTCCGTTTGACAGATAACCTCATAACCATCAGTGCATTGGATGATTCCTGCAAAACTTGTGGTTAAAATTGCAATAGTTGTGAGAAATATCTTCAAAAAGCTTCCTCTTAAACTTATTTGCATAGTAACAAATGCAAAATTTTGCATGAACCAGTGCAATTGCCAGTATTTAAAACACAATTCCTTTTGAACAATTTGCATTATAATCATTTATGATTAAAAGAC
This sequence comes from Chiloscyllium plagiosum, assembly GCF_004010195.1. Lineage (NCBI taxonomy): Eukaryota > Metazoa > Chordata > Chondrichthyes > Orectolobiformes > Hemiscylliidae > Chiloscyllium > Chiloscyllium plagiosum. The sequence goes on from NC_057749.1 coordinate 23,148,873, forward strand.
ACAATCAGATGCGGTTTGACTAAAGATGAGAACGGCATTTTTTGCAAAAAGTGTGCATTTGAAATCAGAGGCTGAACTTTACCAGAAATCAGCTCAGTGCCAATTTTACTGACTTTCATAGAGGGTTTCCCTGTGCTGGAATTGTTGGGATTTTTCATGCTATTATTCCTAACTTGTTTTATTTCCTATTCACCATATTTTATGCCCATTCATCATATTTTACCACTTACTGCAGGTGGACAAACCTGCCCCTGCCTGGATGTCTCAGGAGGCTTGGCCATCCTTAAAGCCCAGCAATACACCTGGTCAGACACTGCAGGTCTGGGGTTACCCTTCACTATGCACACAGTGGGAGATCAACCACAAACCAAAGCTTCCTAGGGCACACAGGTGGCACAGCTGACACTTCAACGCAGATACAGGCACCCATTCTTACATCGATTCCTACTTAAGGAGGAAGCCACACAGCTCACCCATCCTTGGCCTCTTCCCATCTCAGAGAGAGGGGATGGTCTGGTGGTATTATCAAGAAGCTATTCATCCAGAGAGCGAGGTAATGGTCTGGCTATCGGGGTTCAAATCCCGACATAATTGAATTTGAATTCAATAAAGAAAACTTCTGCAATTATTAGTTTAATGATAACTGTTGTTGATAGTGAAGGAATAACTGTCTGATTCACTAGCTTCCTTTAGGGCAGAAGACTGCTGTCCTTACCTGTTCTGGTCTACATGTGACCCACAGCAATGTGATTAGCCCCTAACTGCCCTCTGGGTAATTAGATTAGATTATTTACTGTGTGGAAACAGGCCCTTCGGCCCAACAAGTCCACACTGACCCTCCAAAGAGCAAATCCACCCAGACCCATTCCCCTACATTTACCCCTTCACCTAACACTACAGGCAATTCACCTAACCTGCACATTTTTGGACTGTGGGAGGAAACCGGAGCACCCGGAGGAAACCCACACAGACACGGGGAGAATGTGCAACTCCACACAGACAGGTGCCGAAGGCTGGAATTGAACCTGGGTCTCTGGCGCTGTGAGGCAGCAGTGCTGACCACTGAGTCATCGTAAAGCCACCCTTTATTTACATGTGCATAGTACATGACACTGATCCAGCTAGCTCATAGCCAGCTCCTAGAGTGAGCAGAGCCCATGACACTCCTCTTTATATCTGTCAGCCAGGGCTCCTTGATTGGGTCAGATTCACAGTCCCAATCAAGAAACTCATATTCTGTGAGACTGACCTCATTCCAATCAGGAGGTGAAAATTAAAAATCTAAGTCCATCATAATAAAGTGAGAAACCTTTGTGCAGAATGTGGGATATTGTGACGGTCAGTAGGAATCAGTTCTCTGTCTGTGCTAGCTTTGAGATCTTGTTTTATCTTTGTGGCTGGCAGCTGCCAGTTTTGAGGTTTCCTGTGATCACTTCTGCCTCACAGAGATGACCATTTCCAATCTGCAATGGCAAAGACGTGGTCTAGATTGCTGTGACCAGCATTTGTTACCCCACACAATTGCTTAATGCACGAGTTTCACATGCACAAAGCTGTAATTACAGATGAGTTCAATTTGTTCTGTGTCAGTGCTTGATTAATGCAATTGCCCATTGGAGCACCTCACATCACTCATGACTACAGCCTGTGGGCTGAGACATTAAACAAATACTGACTCCATCCACTCTCATCGTGGTCACAGCCATTTTCCGTATGTAGTGGACATTGACATGTCGCACGAGCGTGGAAGGCAGGTTGTGTTTGACACAGAGAGTCATAGGTTCAGTCTGGTAAACAAGCACCCTCCCCAACAACATATCTCCTTGTCCCTTTATCTCATGGGACTCTCTGACCAGCCCAAGAATAATGAGCTGAAAATGTGTTGCTGGAAAAGCGCAGCAGGTCAGGCAGCATCCAAGGAGCAGGAGAATCGACGTTTCGGGCATGAGCCCTTCTTCAGGAATGTTTCAATACTGACCCTCCATCGGATCCCTCACATCACATGGACTTCCATCTTTAGGTCTCCCCTAAGGGCCGGCCCTACAGTTGAGTAATGCCTATCATGGTGGGAGGGGGAGAGGAGGGGGGGTTGTCGCTCACCCCCACCTCATGGTATCCCATGCAGCTCCCCCACCTCACAATTGTTGCCCCTTCTGACTCCCAGCATGCTGCCCTCCAATCCCCACAATCGATTTCCCAATCTCCTGACCACAACAGTGGACCCGATGACCCCACTGGACTTGCATTGAACTGATCCCCAGGACTGACAGCGACGGACAGCCCTGACTGCCAAGTGATCAGACCCCTGACTAAATGGTGTGTAGCTCCCAGCTAATTAACACAAACCCCAGGACTGTTTGCATTGGGTCTGGAGAATTGACAGTGACCCACTCCCCTGACTGGTGCCACTGTAAGATTGATGTAGCATACTGCCACACAACATGATACCCACCCCATTGCATGACCACAAGTTGCCTGGGGCTTTGTGTCTGTAGAGCAGCACAGACATACAGTGAGTCTTTGGCTGAGGGGGAAAAGCACAAAAAAGCAAGGCAAGACAGAGCTGCTGTCAGCATCTGAGTTAGGTCAAAGTGAGTGAGTGCTAAGAGAGTAAGCAAGGAGCCTTGCGTTGCAACCTGGTGCAATTGATGTCTGTCCCTGTTTACAAAGTGTCCGGGCAGAGGCATTATACTGGGAAGCGATAGTGCGCTCCAAAGTATAGCAATGAAACATAGAATTTGGAAGCAGGCCATTCAGCCCATTGTGGACTGTTTGCATTTGGGCTGGAGAATTGAGAGTGACCCACTCCCCTGACTGGTGACACTGTAAGATTGATGTAGCATACCGCCACACAACATGATGCCTATCCCATTGTGTCCATGCCAACCCTCTAAAGAGCATTTCACCCTATATCTGTAACTTAGCACTTTCCCACGGCTTTCCACTTGGCCTACACATCTTTGGCCATGACAGGGTAACTTAGCATGGCCAACCCACCAAACCTGCACATCTTTGGACTGTGGGAACAAACCCATACAGACACAGGGAGAATATACAAACTCCACACAGGCATTCACCCGAGGGTGGATTCAAACCTGGACCCCTGGCGCTGGGAAGCAGCAGTGCTAACCACTGAACCACTGAACCACTGTGCCGCCCAAGTGCAGAGGCATATTGAAAGTGGATTGAAAATGTTCCATGTTGATGCAATGAGGCTGGCACATATTTGATACCAAAGTCCTTGTTTGAGGTTTGGATGTACCTAGTGCCCAGGAAGTGTGCCCTGAGATGTCGGTAACTGTTGTCTAAAATGGAGGACTAAAAAAACAAGTGGCCAGTCTGAGTCACCAGGCAGCTGCCCTAATTTTCATGTTGCAAACTGTTAGCATTTAGTTCCTTTCTGCCGGTTGGAAGGTGTATATTAACAAGGTGAGGTTATGTAATGATGAGATAATACTAATACATGAAAATAGGCCTCCCATTACTCATTAGTGGAAATCCCATCGTGCAGTTCAACACTTGCTTGGATAAAGGGACCTTTTCCTCTTTACATCAAAAAGCTCCTTGTTGGCCATCTCACTGAATTTTCCCAACATTTTTACCCATGTCCAGTTCCCAAGAAGGTTCCACTTTAGCATTCCCCATTTGCAACCTAGTTTTATTTAACTGGGAACTACTTCTGAAACATACACAGGGCTTTCTACCCATTGCATTAGTCAACTTATTGGCAAATTATAACAGAATGAACATCCCAAAGCTTTGAAATTCGACTATTGATCTCCTTACACCCAGAACCATCTTAATCTTTGCAACCTTCTCAAAGATCCACGAATGAGCACAACTAGTGAAAATTCCCTATTGGATCGAATTGATTCAGTACGACATGGATATTTCTGTGGATAGGGAAAATTCCAGGTGTCTGTTTTTAAATCAATAAATGAAAGATTGAATACACTTGAATTCTGAGTGTGACATGCTACAATCTTTTCAACTGGTTACGTGATTTCAAGAGAATTTGATTTCACCCAAGCAAGAACACTATGATGCAATTCTTTTATTTCAAACAAATAGCAAATATTTCAGAAAGTTTAATTTCTATGGTCTCTCAAGTACAGTAAACAGACTGACCTGCTAGCTGTGTTCAGCACCTTCTGGTTTATTGCGGTGTATGTACTTTTATGTGGGACATTTTAGGGACTGATTAAAACTAAATTGGACGCAGCTACTCAGAAACATCCCAAGGTTTTGTGGCGCACTTGGTAGTGTCCTTTCCTCTGAACTACAACCTCCAGATTAGCATCCCAAAGTCATGGACCAGACCAAACCCCCTCAATATATAAAGATGGTATCCAAGATACCGACTTTGACTTTACCTGATAAAGGAACAGTGCTCCGAAAGCTTGTGGTTTCAAATATACCTGTTGGATTATAACCTGGTGTCGCGTGACTTCTGACCTTGTCCACCCCAGTCCAACACCAGCACCTCCACATCATAATTGTTTCTTATTTTAAAGTTAAGTGTAAGGTGTTGCATTCCAGATGGAATTTGTATGGTCAAACTACTTGATAGTAAGCAAAACACAATTTATTCCCAGTTAAAATACAACAAAAGAAAAAAGAAAAGGAAAGAATTGGCTTAGCTGTAACTCTATTGAAATGCTTAACAAAAGAATAGATACAGTAATTATTGCTAATTAACTGTTCCAATATAGTAACATTCCATAAACACACCCTTGGCAAATGCAAAGTCAGTAAAATAGATTGTCTCACATGCAACTCCAGCAGCCCAGGAGGAAAAACATCAAGAGAAAACTGCAAGAGAAGCTAGCAGAGAGAGATGAATTGCAGCTTCCAAACCCTGCTGAGACCCCAGCAATAACTGCTGAAAGCCTAAAACTAAGACTCCTTGTTCTGTGGGAGCTTGACCCCACCCATTCAGGCTGCTTCTATTGTTCCAACTTTTAAAGAAACCCAAGACCTCACAAGCTGTTTACTTTACTGGCTTTCCAAATAGACCCCTGCCTTAAAACCTCCCTTTAAAAAACCTAGGATAAAATCCACCTCTTAAAGCCATAGTATTGTCACATACCCAACCACTTAATGACAAAGGATGATGCATATGATGTGGCCAAATAGGCTAAGCATTAACCTGCAAACTCTTCCAATGTGTGGGAGTGTCCCCTGGTCAATTATATGATGGAAAGAAAGTTGGATCTCCTGCTTTCACTACCCAGTGCTCCAAACTGCAATGTAGAACAGTGCAGCACATAATATGCATGTAAAAATACGCATTTCCACAGACTATGTGAACTGTAACACGCCACACCAGAAATACGCTTGCTGCCATTACAATGGTTTTGTTTCTACTTCCCGAGATGAAAAAAAAGTGTTAAAAGAAACAAATAACCATTAGTGGGACTTTCCAAGTTGAGAGCTTTGACTTGAGCCAAGTTTGTGATTTATTATGCATTATAGAAAAGTAGGTGGAATAAAAAGTAGGCTTTTGAAATAACAGCTCCCTGCAGTAAAACACAAAAGCAAAGCTCCACTTAAAAATGAAAGTTATCGTGTAACAACTATAATATATTATGCTACTATGCATAGCCTGCAAGTACAAGAAAGATTTGGTATAAAGTGGTTGTGCTTCCTTCTTCCCCGTATTTAAAATGATTGATTATCCTGACAACAGCTATGGAATGTGCCGGTAAGCCATTTTTCTTCTTTACTGTGGAAGACAATATTTCAACTCGATAAAATACGCAGGAAGTTACACAGATACTAGGACATGTCTGAGGTGAGGCTGGAAAACACGAGCCAAACTAACATCAATCATCGAGTCTGTCAGATAAAGTTTCCACAGGATGAAAAGTCAAAAAGTTACCCAGTTTTGATAAGTTAACCAGAACATACAACCGCCAAGGGGGCGTTCACTCTCAGCACATCGCTGGTATTCTTAATGCTTGAGTTAAGCAGCTGTTTCCAACACCTGCTGCAGCTCAATCATTTTACCTTGTTCCAAATCATATAGCCATCAGAACTAAAACAATACAAAGATACATTCCCTTACAAGGCAATTATCAAAACTGTATAATGAGAATATCACAATTACCAAAGCACATTAACTGGTACATGTCATTTATTAGTCAGGCGACTGACTGTGTGGAGTTTGCACGTTCTCCCCGTGTCTGCGTGAGTTTCCTCCGGGTGCTCCGGTTTCCTCCCACAGTCCAAAGATGTGCAGGTCAGGTGAATTGGCCATGCTAAATTGCCCGTAGTGTTAGGTAAGGGGTAAATGTAGGGGTATGGGTCGGGTTGTGCTTCGGCGGGTCGGTGTGGACTTGTTGGGCCGAAGGGCCTGTTTCCACACTGTAATGTAATCTAATCTAATCAATAAAACTGCACACTCAAAGGCAAATAATGGACCTTCATTTGGAGAAACAGCAGAATTATTCAGGGTGGTGTTGGCAAATTAAATCACCAAATCTTATGATGATGAAAGAATTCTTTTATCCCACAGAGATCATAGAGTGATAGAGTCATACAGCGTGGAAACTGACCCTTCGGTCCGACCGGTGCATGCCAAACTTAATCCCAAATTAAACTAGTCCCACCTGCCTGCTCCTGGCTCTCCAAACCTTTTCTATTCATGTATTGCGCCCACATCCACCACTTCCTCAGGAAGTTCATTCCACACGCAAACCACACGCTGTGTAAAAAAAAATTGGTCATCAGGCCTTTTTTAAATCTCTCTCCTCTCACCTTAAAAATGTCCCCCCACCCCCATCTTGAAACCTCCTGTCCTTGGGAAAAAGACCCCTACCATTAACTCTGTCTATACCCTTCATGACTTTGTAAGCATTTATAAGGTCACCCCTTAATCTTGCTTGCTCTTTGGAGCTTTCCATTTAGTCCCACACTCCAGTTCTTTTACCCTAGCCCTGCAAATTCTTCCTCGTCAAGTCGCTAACAATGGTAGCATTAAACTATTCCATTGCTTTTTCAGGCCCACTCCAAATTGCAAACATTTTCTGCCTAGAATAAAACACAACGTTTCTCATCTCACCTTTTTTATTTGGCTTTACTTCTGTGTTCTCTGTTTATTTACTTTATCGGCACTCAAAACATTTTCTCCTTATCTACTATATCGAAACTATATATGATTTTGAACACCCTATAAAGTCTAATATTTCTTTGCTCTATGGTGAACATTGCAGCTTCTCTAGTATCCTCCATCTCTGGTAACACTCTTGTAAAACAAGAAAGCAGAGAGTGGGGATTAAAGGGTCCATCTCAAAATGGCAGCCAGTGACAAATGGTGTTCTGCAAGGCTCTGTGTTTGAGCCACAACTTTTCACTTTATACATCAATGATTTTTGCAAGGTTTGTGAAGGTTTGTAGCTCAGGTTGAGGTTTAGGGTTGAGGTTGGGACAGGCTAAGCAAAGACATGCCAGAGAATTCCTAGAGGCCTGGCATTCCAACCACAACACCGTAAACAAACACATAGATCTAAATACCATCTATCAGCCCCTCAGAAAATGAACAGGAAATGACATCACCACAAACCCCAGGAACCCCATCCAGGACAAACATATAAATAGAAAGCAGGAGACAACAACTTCGCTTCACTTGGAGGTCGCCACTGATGATGTTACCTAGCCAGGTAATGAAACATCTGAATATCAAACCTACAGCTCAGCAAGCAAACCTACACCCTAAACATCAATGATCTAGATGTAGGAACTGAGGGCTAGGTTTGCAGATGATACAAAGATAGGTAGAGAGACAGGTAACATTGAGGAGGCAGGGAGGTTGCAGAAGGATTTGGACAGGTTTGGAGAGTGGGCAAAGACGTGATAGATGGAGTACAACATGGGAAAGTGTGAGGTCATGCACTTTGGCGGGAAGAATAGAGGCATGGACTATTTTCTAAATGGAGAGAAAATTCAAAAGTCTGAAATGCAAAGGGACTTAGGAGTTCTAGTCCGGGATTCTCTCAAGGTAAATTTGCAGGTTGAGTCAGTAGTTAGGAAGGCAATTCCAATGATGGCATATATTTTGAGAGGAGTTGAATATAAAAGTAGGGATGCACTTATGAGGCTCGATAAAGCACTGGTCAGACAACATTTGGATTATAGTGTGCAGTTTTGGGCCCCATATCTCAGGAAGGCTGTACTGTGTTCAGAGCGTGTTCAGAGCAGGTTCATGAGAATGGTCCCAGGTGTGATAGGTTTAACATGAGAGGAATGTTTGAGGTCTCTGGGTCGCTACTCACTGGGTGGCACAGTGGCTCAGTGGTTAGCACTGCAGCCTTACAGTGCCACAAACCCAGGTTCAATTCCAGCCTCAGGCGATTGTCTGTGTGGAGTTTGCACATTCTCCCCATGTCTGTGTGGGTTCCCTCTGGGTGCTCTGGTTTCCTCTCACAGTGGAAAGTGACGCAGAAATGAATTCAGGTGAAGGTGGAAGGGCAGTGGGATTCTGGAATGCCACAATCCCTGCCTAATTACATTACCTTCCCAGCTTAGGCCCTGCTACATCCTGAACTGGAAAAGCCTGCCTAATAATTCCACTGGGGAGTAACTTGGTATTTATAATAGATTAGTGTAATTTCCTGGCTTTTGTCATAGCTATACCATAATTTAAGGGTGACTTCTACTCTGGGTCTTCATTTCCTGACATGAGTCTTCATGACCAGGCTATTTTGTGACCCACGAATCTGTGAGTCACTGGGACAGGAGGAGTGGAAATTGGAATGCAGGATTTGCTTCATTTTCTTTCCTTCTCTGCTGCCTCTGTCCTTCATCGCTTGCCTTCATTGAACTAATATATATCGGAAGCAATGTTCCCTCGGAGGCTCTGCAAAGGATGTAGAGCATGGTCACTGGTGTGAGAGGGTAGAGGTGTGCAATTAACATTTTGTAACATGGGAAATAGAAATATAAAATCAATACTGGAAAACTCTGTAAATCTGAAATGTTAACCTCACCCACTGCTCTCTGCGGATGCTACCGAACCTATTGAAAGTTTCAAGGATTTGCTGTTTCTCTTTGAGATCTTCAGCATCTGATGTATTGTGCTTTTTAAAAAGCCGAGTCCTTCATCTTTTGAACAATGCAGACGACCAAGTGATGTGACAGAGATGTTTAAATGCATGAAAGGGTTTAGGAAGAGGCGATTTGTCTACAACAAAAGTATCATTGGTACCAGATTAAATATGAGCAATTTAGAACAAGCTGGAGACTTGTGAGGCAAGAGAATTCAGTTTCAGGGTTAGCAGTTGAGACAGAAATTAAAGCAAATTTGTCGATCAAGACGATGCAAGGTGTATGGAAACAGGTGGCTAGATGCGATGATTATAAAATTTACAAGTAGAAGTCAATCATTCAGTCCATTGAATCCATTCTGCCAGTTCATGAGGTCACGACTGATCTGATAGACCTCAGTTCCGGTTTCCTGCCTTTACTCAGAACTCATGATTCTCTTTCTGATAAAAACTCCATTCAAACAGCCTTGAATGACCCAGCTTTGACAGCCCTCTGTGGTAAAGAATTTCACAGATTCACAACCCTCTGAGAGAAGAAATTCATCCACATTTCAGTCTTAAATGTGCACAGAAACAGACCCTTTGGTCCAACCTGTCCATGCTGACCATATATCCTATATTAATCTTCTTCCATTTGCCAGCACTTGGCCCATATCCCTCCAAACCATTCCTAATCATTTACCCATCCAGATGCCTTTTAATTGCACCTGCTTCCACCACTTCCTCTGGCAGCTCATTCCATAAATGCATCACTTTCTGTGTGAAAAATTTGCCCCTTAGGTCCTTTTTAAATCTTTCCCCTCTCGCCCTAGGAAAATGGACCCTCTGGTTCCTAGACTCTCCCACAAGAAGAAAAGGTGTTTCAGCATCTACCCTGTGAAGATGCCTAAGAATCTCATATCTTTCAATAAGGTTGCCTCTCATTCGTGGAAGCTCCAATGAGTACCCTACCTGCTTGTGCTAATGGAAAACATGGACAATTTGGTTCACTGGCTCGTTCTTGTGTTGTAAAGTCCACTAATTTTGACATGGGGCTGTACCCTTCTGATGGACTGAGATTCCTTAACTTTTTATGCTAAAGTGGAGATGCAGGTAGATAGGACAGTGAAGAAGATGTTTGGTATGCTTTCCTTTATTGGTCAGAGCATTGAGTACAGAAGTTGGGAGGTCTTGCTGTGGCTATAAAGGATATTGGTTGGGCTACTTTTGGAATATTGTGTGCAATTCTGGTCTCCCTGCTAAAGGAAGGATATTGAGAAACTTGAAAGCTTTCAGAATAGATGTACAAGGATGTTGCTAGGGTTAGATTATTTGAGCTAAAGGGAGAGGCTGAACAGTATGGGACTGTTTTCCCAGGAGTGACAGAGACTGAGGGGTGACCTTATAGAAGTTTATAAAAGCATGAGAGGCATGAAAAGGGTAAGTAGACAAGTTCTTTTCCCTGGGGTGGGGGAGCCCAGAACTAGAGGACATAGGTTTATGGTGAGAGGGGAAAGATTTAAAAAGGGCCTAAGGGGCAACTTGTTCACACAGAACGTGGCACGTGCATGGAATGAGCTGCCAGAGGAAGTGGTGGAGGCTGGTACAAGTGCAACATTTAAAATGCATCTGGATGAGTATATGAATAGGAAGGGTTTGGAGGGATATGGGCCGGGTGCTGGCAAATGGGACAAGATTAATTTAGGATATCTGCTCAGCGTGGACAGGTTGAACTGAAGGGTCTGTTTCCATGCTGTACATCTCTATGACTCCATGATTTTTGCATAAAAAGAGTAAATTTTTGGCGTTTGCTTAGTTTCTGAGCTTGCTGCACATAGACCTGTTGAGGCCATTATGAGCTGTTGGGCCTTATTAATTTCAGCCATCTGAAGTTTGCAGGGAACCCTATACCCATCAATATTAAACCGTTGTTGATTCTTGGCAGTGTCATGAATACAAATTGATCCTGTACTCGATTCTCCCTCAACCCAACTAATACATCCAGTCAACACCGAAATCATTTCATCCTAAACCCAAGTTTATCGATTTTAACAGCATTTTTTTTTTAAAAAAAGAGATGGCTAATTAGCTGGCTGGGTTGGCATTTCTGGCCAGTTGTTAATTGCCCTGGACAAGGTGGTGGTGATCTGCCTCCATTAATCTTCTGGCAGTACATAAGGTGTAGTAGTGCCAATTATTAGGGAGGGAGTCCCAGGATTTTACTCAGCGACAGTGAAGGAACAGCAATATCTTTCCAAGTCAGGATGAGGTGTGTTTTGGAGGGGAATTTGCTGGTGGTGATGTTCGTGTGTACCTATAGGTCATGGTACAGTTCATGGGTTTGGAAGATGCTGTTGGAAAAGCTTTGGTAATCTTGTAGATGATACTCGGTGATGTCACTGCAATGATAATATACCAATCAAGCAAGCTGATTTGTCCTGGTTTGTGCTTCTGCATATTGATGGGGCTGCACCCACACAGATAAGTGGAGAGTCTATGGGCTTTCAGAAGACTTTCAATAGAAGGTTTCCCACAAGTGTTTGTTTTAAATATTCAGGCCTGGAGTGCAAGAGAAAATGTAGCAGCATGATTAGAAAGTTGGTTAACCAGCAGGAATCATGGTTAGGAAAAATAAGTTATGGTACTGCAGAGGTAGTAGGGGGGAGGCAATTGGAAACTATGTGACCTGGGAGCGAGAATTGGGTCAGTATAAATAGCAAGAACAGGAGAGTCAGCCAACCTGCAGAAGGCAATGGCAAATCACTACAAGGCCTGGCCCATAAGCATGAAGCAGTCTAATGGAGGTTCCATGGTTTGGAAGGGGAGCATTGGAGAAAAGGGTAAGTGATGGCCTCATGGTATTATGCTTGGACTATTAATCTGGAGAATCAGGCAATATTCTGTGGACCTGGCTCAAATCCTACTACAGCAGATGGTGGAATTTGAATTCAAAAAGTATTTGGAATTAAGAGTCTAATGATAACCACGAATCGATTTTTGGAAAAAAAAAACTATCCGTTTACTAATATCATTTCGGGAAGGGAATGTCTGACCTACATGTGACTCCAGACGCACAGCAATGTGGTTGGCTCTTAACTGCCCTCTGGGCCATTAGGGATGGGCAATAAATGCTGAGTGGAAGTGGGTACTGCAGATACTGGAGATTAGAATAGTGCTGGAAAAGCACAGCACATCAGGCAGCATCCGAGGAGCAGGAGAATCAACGTTTCGGGCAAAAACTCTTCATCATGAATGGTGGCCAAACCAGTGACACCCTCATCCCATGAATGAATTTTTAAAAAGGCAAACATATCAGTATAGATTAGGCAGGATGGTGGCTCAGTGATTAGCAGTGCTGTCTGATTTATACAATAATAACATTGTTCACAATGCTAGGGACCAAGTTTCAATTCCACCCTCAGGGGACTGTGTGCAGAGTTTGCACATTGTGTGGTTTTCCTCCAGGTGCTCCGGTTTCCTTCCACAGTCTAAAGATGGCAGCACGGTGGCTCAGTGGTTAGCTCTGCTGCCTCACAGCGCCAGTGATCTGGGTTCAATTCCAGCCTCGGGTGACTGTCTGTGTGGAATTTGTACATTCTCCCCATGTCTGCCTGGGCTTCCTTTGGCTGCTCCTAAGATGTGCAGGTTAGGTGAATTGGCCATGCTAAATTGCCCATAGTATTCAGGGATGGGGTTAAGTGCATTAGTCAGGGTTAAGAAAGTTTGAGGGATTTACAGTTTGTTGGTCCAAAGTAGCTCTGTCTGTTTTGGCAAATTTCAGCAGTCCAACTAGTGGGCTAGTAATTTGTAGAGTGGATCTTCAGATAGGATCTATTTCCAATTAATTTCCACTTGTAATGACTGTGTGGTTTAACCTGATGTGATCAGAGGTCTTTCATGTGAGTTCTTCAAGGATGCTAGAAGCTCATTCCAACATATGCAAATGAGAATGAACAGTGTTGCAGTGTAAGGAATAATTTTAACCTGATTCAGCATTCTGTAAACCTGCAGGATTGAATGCGTGCTGATGTTACAGTCTTTCGGATTTTGCTCTCCATTGAAAGCAAGGCAGTTGTATGGTCAATAAAGTAATCAATCCTATCAGCTTTCTGACAGATGGATTAGGTTAAAGGTGATCCCATGTTATAGTCACTAGGTTTAATAATGAACAAACAATTACACAAAGTGGAACACAATTAAACAGTTGTACCAGTTTCAGTGTCACTTGAGTCTGTGTCGACCATCTTCACTTTGGAATCTGCAGCCTGAAGGAGCTTTCAAGAGGGATTGTGGTGTTACTGAAACTTCGTACAGTGATATTTTCAGCCTGGCCCTGAACAAAGTTGCATTTGCCTTTGAGAGTTTGAAGTCTCCTCAACATCCATCAGGAAGTCTTCACATCCATCTGCAGTGAGAGTTGCTGAGTACCAGCTACAAGGAGACTAAACATTTGGGATATACCAAGCTTTTGAAAAGTGCTTTTCAAATGCAAAACGCTCTTTGACATTGGTCCTATTTGTTAAAGTTCTCTAGATTTAGAAATTATGCATTTGATAGAAAAATGAAAGCATCAATTCCATTTCTATTCTTTCTCCTCACCACCACATTTAAATGTGGAGCATCAACGGATGTAATTCCCTACTTAAAAAAGAAGAAGGGTAGGTGACTCCAAAACACTACCAAGATACTTGCCCTCACTCCAGGATCTGATCCTAACATTCAACTGACTTTAATCTTCAGCTGAAGCGGTTATAGAGTCATTGAAATGTACAGCACTGAAACAGACTCTTCGGTCCAACTCAGCCACGCCGACCAGATATCCCAAATAAATCTACTCTTATTTGCCAGCATTTGGGCCAAACTCATCCAATTCAAACACCCATCCGAGATGCCCACCAGGCTGCACCATGTCCTCTGGCAGCTCATTCCATACACACACCACCCTCGGTGTGAAAATGTTACCCCTTAGCTCCCTTGTAAATCTTTCCCCTCTCACCTTAAACGCATGCCCTCTAACTTTGGACTCTTCTAACTATCAGGCCAAGCGATAAACGTCAGCCTGAGATCATAAGCTCTTAACCAGGTATACGTTTCAATCCAAACCTGAGCCCTCAACTGAATAAATGTTCAATCTTATCTAACTCAGAGACATTATAGACATTTTCTAATCAATCTGCCCAGAGTTGCTGTTTCACTTATGGAACAGGTGCAACTAGAGCATAGGCCTTGTAGCTCAGAAATAGTGTCACTACTAGTGCGGCACATGAACTCCTTCCAGAGAGTTTATATTCAGCAATCGATTACATCTCCACTGGGACAGATAAAAAGTAGGAGTAACAGCAATGATAGTCATTGACATGAGAGAAAATTCGAGTCAGCCAAGGTTCAGAGTGGGGTTCCCCTGTAAACTGACAGTATTATTTGGATGGTCTTTAATATATCTGCTTGGTATGAGGGACGACTAACTTAAATCTTGCTAACTAAAGTGATAATCCTGCCAAACTGTGAAAAGCATATTTTGTTGCAAAAAAAACAAGTTGTTTTTTTGAGGACATCTGGTCTATTGAATAGTCATGTCCCAACCAAGAATAGATCATCGAATACGTTTAGCCTCAAAACTTGAAAGCTGTCATTTGCACTATTTGCCAACGAATTGTGTTTCAACACTGGAGTATCCAACTCCCCCAATTAGAGCTTGTTTAGAACAGGTTTTTTTTAAATTTAACATTTGTTCGAGTAAATTATCTGGCACAGAACAACATACTTTATCCCACACACTCATTTTGATATTCGTGGTGTTACGAGGGACCAACTGCAATAATTGAAATTGAACAATTCATCGCATTCTATGTACTCGTACTAAACAGACCGAATGTGTAGATTTTGTAGTTTTCCTTGGTGAATGAGTAGGGTGAGAAGGGTCAGCATGCTATGATGCTATGGAGGAAATTGGGACAAATGCGTGAGAAGTCGAGGGAGACCATTCTCAACATCGAGAGCAACACGTTGCATTTTCCAACAACGTTACGGATGTTGAGACAAGACTCTCACTAAGACAGCAGTGAGATGCCTGGCAATGGGGGCTATGGCTTTTGATCGGTTCATCAACAGCACATCTCACCTCATTAATATGCAGCTTCCGATCCAGCGCGAGAGAGCTAGACATCCGTAAGTCTCGCTGGTCCGATGGGTTTAAGGGCCTTTATCTGCGCTGTTGATCGCTCTAACACCATTTTTAAAATTTATGTAGCAAATGTAAATGTTACAATTTTTTACATTTGATTTGATTTGATTTATTATTGTTAAAATGGTCATAAATCTGTGGAATTCACTTGTCCAGAATGTGGTGGGCATTTGAGTAAAGTCAAGGAGGAGATAGACAGACGTTTAATTAGTAATGGGTTGAAGGGTTTTGGAGAGTGGTCAGGAAAGTGGAGTTGAAGCCGAGATGAGATCAGCCATAATCATATCAGATGGAGGGACAGAATTGAGGGGCCGAATTGCCTAGGAGAAAGTGAGGACTGCAGATGCTGGAGATCAGAGCTGAAAATGTGTTGCTGTAAAAGCGCAGCAGGTCAGGCAGCATCCAAGGAGCAGGAGAATCGACGTTTCGGGAATGAGCCCTTCTTCAGGAATGTTTCCTGAAGAAGGGCTCATGCCCGAAACGTCGATTCTCCTGCTCCTTGGATGCTGCCTGACCTGCTGCGCTTTTACAGCAACACATTTTCAGCTCTGAATTGCCTAGGCCTGCTTTTGGTTCTTATGTTCTAAGCCATGGGGGATAGCAACCAGCTCTCAGATACCATAAAGGAGTGCACAATTAAAATGTTGCTACTGAACCCAAACGTTTAGAATTCTCTGCCCCATTCTTATTGTTGCATGTGGAGCAAATATACATGTCTCTCACTGTTATGACTTTTGCTACATAGATCTTACAGCCTGTGCTGTTAAGGTCGTTCTCTTCAAAACCTGGCTCTAACAGTAAACAATGCCACCCAGTGTTCTGAAAACCAGGTAACACGTTAACTGCAAATCTTATTCTGGATTAGTGGTGCTGGAAGAGCACAGCAGTTCAGGCAGCATCCAAGGAGCTTTGAAATCGACGTTTCGGGCAAAAGCCCTTCATCAGGAGAGCAGGCGCCCGTACCAAATATTTCCATCTGGAGCAAACAGTGGTTAAAATCAGGGAATAATTAAGGTCTGTGTGTGAATCACTCTCATTAATCCCAAGGTTGAGACTTGTAGCAAGGATCCTTTGACAGGCACAGTGAATGCAGCAAGTGAGAGAAAGGTATCCAACTTACACTGTTAGTGAAGGAAGGTAGAGGAGAAGGAATCTGATAGAAATGATATATGCAGAATTTGCATTACACAAGAACAGACCATTCAGCCTAACTTATCCATGCTGGTCTTTTTGTTCCAATCAACGTCCGCAGTCAGAAACTGATCTGGACTAGTTATATAAATACTATAACTACAAGAGCTAGGAATGCTGCCCACAGTAACTCACTTTCTCAGCCTGAACACAAGGCACAAGTCAAGATGGTAAAGGAATTCTCCCCACGTGCCAGATGAATGCATCTCCAGCAACCCTCCACCCAGTGCAGGACAAAGTAGCCTGATTGTCACCCCATCCACCATAATAAATCTTCGCTGTCTTCCCCACCAATGCACAGGGTCAGCTGTGTGTATCATCTAGGAGAGGCATTGCAGCAATTCAGCAAGACTCTGTTCACAGCATCTTTCAAATCCTTGGTTTCTACCACCCAGAAGAACAAGGGGTTCTTCGTTCCTTGAAAGTGGAGTCACAGATAGACAGGGTAGTGAAGAAAGCATTTGATATACTTGTCTTTAGTGACCAGTCCATTAAGTATAGGATGCAGAATATCATTTTGTGGCTTATAGGACATTGCTTAAGCCGCCTTTGGAATACTGCACTCAAATATGATTTCCCTGCTGTAGGAAGGATGTTGTGAAACTTGAAAAGGTGTGAGAAAGCATTTACAAGGATGTTGCCAGGTTTGGACAAAGTTAAAAAATCACACAACACCAGGTTATAGTCCAACAGGTTTATTTGGAAGCACACTAGCTTTCGGAGTGACGCTCCTTCATCATGTGTTTCCAATTAAACCTGTTGGACTATAACCTGGTGTTGTGTGATTTTTAACTTTGTACACCCCAGTCCAACACCGGCATCTCCAAGCCAGGGTTGGAAAATTTGAGCTATAGGGAGAAGCTGAACAA
This sequence comes from Chiloscyllium plagiosum, assembly GCF_004010195.1. Taxonomy (NCBI): domain Eukaryota; kingdom Metazoa; phylum Chordata; class Chondrichthyes; order Orectolobiformes; family Hemiscylliidae; genus Chiloscyllium; species Chiloscyllium plagiosum. The sequence goes on from NC_057749.1 coordinate 23,166,140, forward strand.
GCCCTGGAACATTGGAGGTCGAGGTGTCCTGATAGAGCTTTATAAAATCATGAGGGGCATGGCTAGGGTAAATAGTCAAGACTTTTACCCCAGGGTAAGGGAGCCCAAATGTAGAGGGCGTAGGTTTAAAGTGAGAGGGGAAGATATAAAATGGACCTAAGGGGCAACCTTTTCATGCAGAGGATGGTGTGTGTCTGGAATAAGCTGCCAGAGGTAGTGGTGGAGGCTGGTACAATTACAACATTTAAAAGGCGTCTGGATGGGATATGAATAGGAAGGGTTTAGAGGGATATGGGCCAAGTGCTGGCAAATGGGACTAAATTAATTTAGGATATTGGTCAGCATGGGCAGGTTGGACTGAAGGGTCTGTTTCTGTGCTGAACATCTCTATGACTCTACAACAAGTTGGAGCACTTGGGGGTGAACAGTGACAGCACAGCTTCAGATAAAAGCCTGAAGGGGCAGGGCTCATATGAAGCTCAGTCAGGGCAGCAATGGGAGCAGAGCAGAGCAATCCTCCACTGAATCCAGAGGCAGAGCTCCTGAGGTGACATCCGGACTCAAAAAGTGAGGCAATGCAAGAGGATTGGCTGTTTAGGCTCCAGCTTTAGGGATGAAGTGAGGTAGTTCTGGGAGGGAGAGAGATTAAGGTCCTTACTTTTTGTTGTTCTAGCTAGTTTAGGGAGAGAGAGAAAGAGCAGGACATGCGATTTGGTGAGGAATGGGTAAAATTGAGTAATTGCTTCCGAGTTTATTGTTTGTACTTGTTAAGGTTCACAATGGCAGAGAACCTGGTTCCATGGAATGCTCCTGCAATCTGTGGACAATGAGAGATACTTCCAGTCTCCATGGTGACAATGTATGCAGGGGCGGAGCTGCAGATGGACTCACTATGAAGCATCCCTGAGGCTGGGAACACTATGGATTGCATGGTTAGTGAGCTGGTCGTTCCACCAGTACGACTACAGAAAAACGTTGGGTGACCATCAGCAAAACTGGGCGAGCAGTGGAGGATGCCCCTATGGGCATTCCCCTCTCAAACCGATAGACCATGTTGGATAGTGTTCGTGGCCCTTCAGCAGCCACAGCCATTGTGATCCACAGCAGGGGCAGATAAAAACTGGGAGCGCTTTGTCAATAGGGGACTTGTTTGTAAGGAGAACTGACAGGCAATTCTGTAGCAGCAAACGAGACTCTGAATTAGTATGTTGCTCCCCTGCTGCCAATGTTAGCGACGTCTCAGAGAACTGGAGGACGTTCTGAAGGGGGAAGGTGAACAGCCAGCAGTCGGGTATGAACGACATGAGGCAAAAAGGAAAATGAAAAGATTTACAAGGATGTTGCCAGGGTTGGAGGATTTGAGCTACAGGGAGAGGCAGAACAGGCTGGGGCTGTTTTCCCTGGAGTGTCAGAGGCTGAGGGGTGACCTTATAGAGGTTTACAAAATTATGAGGGGCATGGGAGTCCAGAACTAGAGGGCATAGGTTTAGGGTGAAAGGGGAAAGATATAAAAGAGACCTAAGGGGCAACTTTTTCACACAGAGGCTGGTATGTGTATGGAATGAACTGCCAGAGGAAGTGGTGGAGGTTGGTACAATTGCAAAATTTAAGAGGCATTTGGATGGGTATATGAATAGGAAGGATTTGGAGGGATATGGGCCGGGTGCTGGCAGGTGGGACTAGGTTGGGTTTGGATATCTGGTCAGCATGGACGGGTTGGATCAAAGGGTCTGTTTCCATGCTGTACATTTCTATGACACTAAGTCCTGCAACAGGAGTTTAGAGAGTTAGATTAATGAGAAAGATTACTAAGGTTGTAATCTCCAGATTACTTCCAATGCCACATTCTCCTGAGTATTGGAATAAGAAGACAGAAAGCATGGTTAAAGGGATGGTATTGAAGAGAGGGGCTTACATTTTTTGATCACTGGGACAGTGCCTAGGGTAGGTGGGACTTTCATAAGCTGGATGGATTTCACCTGAACCAGAATGGCTTCAATACCTTGCTGAAAGGTTTGCTGATACAGTCAGGGAGGTTTTAAACTGACCCAGCAGGGGAATGGGGCACAGAGTAGATGTAAAGTCGGGAGCGAGGTCCAATCACTTACAGAAGGAATACCATGACAGTCCAGTAGGCAAGGAGCACACGAGCAGGATAAAACACATGGGAGGACCAGAGAGCTAAACTGTATCAATTTTAATGTAAGGAGCCTGCCTGGTTAGGCCGGAGAACTTATAGCACTGATCAGCACATGGGAATATGATACTGTTACAGCCACTGAAGGAAGGAAGCAAAGGACTGGCAGCTCAACATTCCAGGGTATAGAACGTTCAGGCAGGATGGAGGGGCCATATACGAGAGGTGGGGGATTGCATTATTGATAACAGAAACCATCGCTCCAGTAAATAAGGAGGATAACCTTGAAGGTTCTTCAAATGAGGCCATCTGGGTAGAGCTGAGAAATAAAGGAAAGGCAATTACTTTGCTGAGATTATACTGCAGGCCTCCCAACAGTCAGAGGGAGATAGAGGAGCAGATTTGGAGGCAAACGATAACATAATGTGAGCAAAGTAGGGTTGTGGCCGAAGGGCATTTCAACTTTGCTGACGTTAAGTAGGACCACCTTAGTGTGAAAACATTAGACAGGGTGGAATATTTAAAGTGCATCCAGTGGAGGTTTTTGTGCCAGTACGTAAATCTTCCTAAAAGAGATGGTTAAAAATCACACAACACCAGGTGATAGTCCAACGGGTTTATTTGAAGTCAAGCTTTCAGAGTGCTGCTCCTTTGTTGAGTAGCTAGTGGTCCAGAATCATAGTAACAGTAAACAGTTTATAGTAAGTTCTATGTCTTATGACCCTGTGCCACTAGTTACCTGCTGAAGGAGCAGTGCCATGAAAGCTTGTACTTCCAAATAAACCAATTGGACTATAACCTGGTGGTGCGTGATGTTTAACTTTGTCCACCCCAGTCCAACACCGGCACATCCACCTCATGGCTATTCGAGATGGGGCAGCACTAGACCTTATCTTAGGGAATGAATCCGGTCAAGTGGTCGAAGTGTCAAATGGCTAGCATTTCAGGAATAGTGATCATAACTCTGTAAGTTTTAAAGTCATGATGGAAAGGGATGAGGATAGTGCAGAAGTTAAGTGTCTAAGATGGGGGAAGGCCAATCTCAAAATTATTAGGCAGGACCTGGCAAACATAGACTGGGAGCAGTTACTGGCAGATAACAACATTTGGAAAGTGGGATTCTTTTAAAGGTAGTACAAAAGAATTCAGGGCCAGTGTGTTCTTCTAAGAGTGATGGGCAAGGGCAGCAAATCCAGGGAATTCTGAATGTCAAGGGATATCAAATGTTTGATAAAGAAAAAGAAAGAAGTGTGTGTCAGGTATAATGCATTAAAAACAGGGGAGGTTGTTCAGGGGCGTAATGAGTGTATGGCGTGTTTCAAAAGAAATTAAAAGGGCAAGGAGGGGTCACAAAATATCTTTAGCAGCCAGTGTCAAGGAAAAGTCCCCAAGGCATTTTATAATTGCACTAAGAGTAGGAGGATTACCAGGGAATGCCTGGAGCCTATTAAAGACCAAAGGAGCATCTATACTTGGAGCCAGAGGACATGGGGTGAGGCCTGAAATGAATATTTCTCATCTGTATTCACAAAGGAGAGAGACAGTGTAGCTAGAGATTTCAGCTGAGATGGTGAAATTCTAGAGCATGATAGGATTAATAAGGAGGAAGTATTAGACATTTTAGTGGGCACAAAGTATATTAATCCCCTGGACCGGATGGGATGTATCCCAGACTGCTATGGGAAGCAGGGAAGAGATTGTTGGGGGCCTGGAAGAGATATTTAGTATTTCGCCACCTACAGGTGAAGTGGCAAATGACTGGAGGATGGCTAATTGGAATCCTGCGACAGCGGTATACCACAGGCATTGATGCTGGGACCCTTGCTATTTCTTATGCATGTTGAAGGCTTGGATGTGAATGCGAAAGCTATAATTAGCAAGTTTGCAGATGCCACAAAAATTGATGTTGTTGATAGTGAGGAGGATGATCTCAGGCTGACAATAATGTGCTGGTAAATTGGGCAGAACAATGGCAGATGGAATTTAATCCTGATGAGTGTGAAGTGATGTATTTTGGGAGGTCTAATAGGGGGTGGAAAATCACATTGAATGGTTGGCTCCTCAGGAGTACTGAGGAACAAATGAACATGAGTGTACAAGTCCAGAGATCCCTCAAGGTGTCAGTACTGGTAAAAATCACACAACACCAGGTTCTAGTCCAACAGGTTTATTTGGAGCTACTAGCTTTCAAAGTGCTGCTCCTCCATCAGGTGGTTGCAAAACAGGATTATAAGACACAGAATCTATAGCTTCACAACCACCTGATGAACGAGCAGAGCTTCGAAAGCTAGTGCTTCCAAACAAACCTGTTGGACTATATCCTGGCATTGTGTGATTTTTAACTTTGTCCACCCAAGTCCAACACCGGCACCTCCACATCAGTACAAGTAGGTGGTGAAGAAGGCATATAGGAAACTTGCCTTCATTAGCTGGCACGTAGAATATAGGAGCAAGCAAGTCTTGTTACTTCTCTGCAAAATATTGATTCAGTCACAGATGGAATACTGTGTGCAGTTCTGGTTGCCACACAATCAGAAGGATGGGATTGCACTGGAGAGGGTGCAGATGAAATTGTTGCTGTGTGATATCCAATGTGGAGGTTCATAGCTCATAGAAAACTGTAGTAGCCAAGTACCTGTTTTGACTTCCTTGTTAAACACTCTCAACAATTCACTAGTTCAATGCATTTAGTAAGGTAGGAAGCTGAATAGTAATGATGCAAACTAATAAGGTGCTTAATAAGTTTTAATCCTCCTTAATTTTAAACTCATGTTAAAACTTCAGCCAGAAACGTGCCTCACTGCTCGACAAACATGTAAGTGATGCAGGAAATTACTCCCAAAGTTAAAATGGCACTCAATGACTTCTCGCATAGTTCTGCCACAAATCTTGCTGCAATCGGTGTGCTTTAGGTCTCTATATGATTCCATCCAAAATGAGATTAATCAGATCATCGATGTTAATGATAGTTTTGAGGGGGCACTTACATTGATATATGGCCTTGGAGCTCTCCCTTACAATTTTGTGAAATATTGCCATAGCATCCTCTACACTTGGTTTGCTGTCTCCCCTGAACGACAGAACATCTAACAATGCAGCACACCCTTCATAGTGCACTGGGAATAGCAGCCCGATCTTTATTCTCAATTTACATTTCTTTTTGTTCTATTTTGACTAACTTTATTGCCCGAGAATCAGACATTATTTTCTTTGCCTCATTGGCTGGGACATTACTGCATTAGGTACTAGAGTAAAATTGAGGCCATTCTAATTAACTGCTAGTTATTCTTTGGGAGTAAGGTGTTTCATCTTGGAGGCTCTACCATATATTCTGTCAACTTGTGCTGGACCCGATTTGAAGGCCTTTGTCTTCTCTCAGATAAAATTGCAGAGAGCTATAGAGTCATGCAGCACAGAAACAGACCCTTTAACCCAATGTGTCCATGCCTACCAGGTTTCTGAAACTGAATTAGTCCCATTTATCTGCATTTGGCCCATATCCCTCTAAACTATCCTATACTTTCCTATCCAAGTACCTGACCAAATGTCTTTTAAATGTTGTAACTGTACCCATCTCTACCACTTCCTCTGGCAGCTTGTTCCATGTATGGACCAATCCATGTGTGAAACAGTTGTCTCTCAGGTCCCTTTTGAATCTATTCCCTCCTCATCTTAAACCTACACCCTCCAGTTTCAGCCTACCCTACCCTAGAGAGAAGACCTTGGCTATTCACCCCATCCATGCTCCTCATGATTTTATAAACCTCTATAAGGTCACTCCGAAGTATCCGATGCTCCAGGGAAAAATGCTCCAGCCTATCCAGTTTCTCCTTATAATTCAAACCTTCCAGTCCTGGTCACATCCTTGCAAATCTTTTTGGGACCCTTTCCAATGTAATAACATCCTCCCTATAGCAGGGTGACCAGAACTGTACTCAGTCCTCCAGATGGAGCCTCACCAATGTCTTGTTTAGCCGCAACATTACAGCCCGACAATAGATTTCCAGGTACATTTTTACGGATAAGAGAAGCTCTACTTAAATAATAACAGTTAACAAATATTTTCTCTCATCCTGCAATTCATGGCACTTTTCTCACATTTCCCATAGGCATTTATACTCTCTTCTGTCCAGCATTATCTCCTTCAAATGCATTTATAGCGCATCCTTTAACATAGGGTTAATAGTAGGTGTGTTTTCCCCTACGATGGGGGATTTCAAGACTGGCAGTATATTTTCAAGGTGAGAGGAGAGAGATTTAATAAAGACATGAAGGACAACCTTTTCACACAGAGGTTGGTTCATGTGTGGAATGAACTTCCAGAGGAACTGGTGGACACAGACACAGTTACAACATTAAAAAGACACTTGGATAAGTACATGAATTAGAAGGGTTTGGAGGGATGTAGGCCAGGAACAGGCAGGTGGGACTAGTTTAATTTGGGATTCTGTTCGGCACTGGACTGAAGGATCCAGTTTCCGTGCTATATGACTCCATAGTAAAAGAACTCCGTGACATTATGTAAAAGAATATAAAAAAGCATGACCAGACAAAATCTGACAGTAAAGAGACATTAAGACTTCTGAGCAAAACCTTGGTGGTGGGGGAAGTTTCTCAAAGGAGGAGAGACGTTGAGCTTTATGGAGGGTCTCCAGGGGTTAGGATCCAGGCAAGCGTAGACACAGCCTCCAGTGGTGGAGTGATTAATACCAGAGACGTTCATGATTCAGAACTGGAGGCCTGTAGAGATCTCAGAAGGTTGTAGCATTGGAGCAGGTTACAGATTTAGCAACTTGAGTGCAAAGACAAGAAATTTAAAATTGAGACCCCAATTATTCTGCATTCCAACATTACTTCTTACCCTATCATATGTCCTTTTGAACTATTAAGTCTATAAAATATTCAAGACTGTTTATGGGTATAATACAATAACCTCTTTGCAGTGGGACACACATCTAAATTAGCATATTACTGTAGAGATATCACAGTTTAATTTAGATTATGCAAAACCAATCTGGAATTGACCTGTGCATTACTGAGAATGAAAATCCCTAGGCCTGATATTATTTTCACATTCAGCTTGATGGTAATGATTAAGAATGATTTCTGTGGGGAATACTATCTTTAATGCTCTTTTCCTGAACTAGTCAGTCTACATACCAGAATGCATTTATTGGTTAATAGACAGTTAAATGTAGATCATTAAAAAAAAAAGGTCTACACAGAGGAAAACTAGATGATTGATTCAGTTCTAATTTGGATCTGCCTGCAGCTATCTCAATTATCTGGGTGTTGTGAAGCAGCCAATTAATTACACTGTTAATAAAGCAAGGAGAGATTCCGACACTGTGATACCCGAATCAGAGATGGCAATGCGATTGAGCTCATTTTAAGTTCACCCACCAAACCTGGTTAGTAATGCAGATACACGGCCATCTCTCCTTCTATAATAAAACAAAGAATTACACACATTGGAGATCTGAAACAAAATTGGAAAGTGCTGGAGGAACTCCATTGGCATCCGAAGAAAAAAACCAGACCTGCTGAGTTTCTGCACCACTTTCTGTTTCTGTATCTGTTACTATAGTTTGGTGGAACTTTCACTTTACTGTTTATCAACTTGGCAATGAGTTAATGCACACAGAGTTAATTATACTCCCTAAGTATAGTTACTTCTAAGGATAAGGTACCTGGCTGCTGTTCTCTTTTGTTTACCTGTGATCACAGCACATTTCGATGTGCAGATTCTCAAAATGCATCTGTAGACAATCATCAAAAGTATTTTAAATTCACAGACTTTGACCAATAATTTTTGATTAGGAATCCTGCAGCTATAACTCCCATACTCCTCAAAGACTGTCCACTACCTACAAGGCACAGGTCAGGAGTGTGATAGAATATTCCCCCCCAACTTGCCGGGATAGGTGCAGCTCCAACAACACTCAAGAAGTTCAACACCACCCAGGACAAAGCAGCCCGCTTGATTAGCACCACATCCACAAACACTCCAACACCAATGCTCAGTAGCGACAGTATATGCACTGTTGAAATTCACCAAAGATTCTTAGACTGCACCAAATTCACAACCATTTCCATCTAGAAGGACAAGGACAGCAGATTTACAGGTAGTTCTTTTATAACATGATGGTTGTGTTCTTGTGCCACCCCACATTATAGGAAAATCACAGTTTAGATTCAGCGCTTAAAGTGTTGGCAATGTAATCACAATACAGCCAACACCCACTTTAAAAACAGTGTCCCCAATTCATCATTTACAGTGAATTGGAGTTAATGAAACGTGTGTTATAGCAGAATGATCTGTATGGGAAGATTATTGATTACCAGTTCCCCTCCAAGCCATTCACTATCCTGACTTGGAAATATATCGCCGTTCCTTCAGGGTCGCTGAGTCAAAATCCTGGAATTCCCTCCCCAAAGGGCATTATGGGTTGACCTATAGCACATGGACTGCAGCAGTTCAAGAGCATCTTCCCAAGGGTGGCTAGGGATGGCAGTAAATGTTGGCTGGCTAACATCCTGTGAGTGAATAAAAGAGAAACACTATCCAAATAAAATGAATTAAGGTCTTGGAAATGGTGAAATATCAATTCTTCTGCTTTTTAAAATGAAATTACTTTAGAAAGTAAAGGAGATTTAAATGAGAAACTGCTCCAACACCTTGCCTTTATGTGAGGCCTTAAATGCAGCAGAACATTGCAAGGTACTTCACGGGAGTGTAATCTGATCCAGTTAGGAAGGTAGGAGGGCTGGTGTTTAATCACAGAAGGAGGTTTTAAGGAAGAAAGAAGGAAGGTGAGGCAAAGAGACGGAGAGGTGTGGGGAGGCTATTCAAGACTTAGGCAAGCTTAAATCACACTGTCCATCAGTGGAGTGATTACTTAGGGAGGGCAGAGTTGAAGGAGAGCAGTCATTACTGAAAGCTGTCAAACTGGGGAATACGGCAGACAGATATTGGTGAACAATAGTAAGAAATTTAAAATTGAAAACTGCAGGACTGGGTTCCAATATAGGTCAACAAGCAGAAGGGCAAATGGGATTTGATATAAATTAGAATAGAAGCGGTAGAGGTTTGGATGAACTCAGTTTTATGGAGGGTGGATCTTAAAAGGTTTCTCGGGATTATCCCAGACAGGTAGTGAAATAGAGTCAAAAAGTGTGGCACTGGAAAAGCACAGCAGGTCAGGCAGCATTCGAGGAGCAGGAGAATCGACATTTCAGGCATAAGCCCTTCGTCAGGATCTGACGCCTGCAGCGTTGACTCTCCTGCTCCTCGGATGCTGCCTGACCTGCTGTGCTTTTCCAGTGCCACACTCTTCGACTCTGATCTCCAGCACTTGCAGTCCTCATCTTCTCTAGGTAGGGGAATAGCTGAGTGTAGAGATAGCAAAAGCATGTAAAAAGGTTTCATCAGTATGTGAGATTTAGCAGAATCGGAATCAGGTGATGTTAGGAAAGTAGGAGGTCTAGATGATATTTGGTTGGAAACTCATCTTAAAGTAAGATATTACATTGACATTATAGAATCCCTATAGTGTGAAAGCAGGCCATTCAGCCCCTCCAAAGAGCACCCCACCAAGACCCATTCTATCCCTCTAATCTGCATTTCCCATGGCCAATCCACCTAAACTGTGCTTCTTTGGACTGTGGGAGGAAACCCACACAGACACGGGCAGAATGTGCAAACTCCAGTCAGACAGTCGCCCGAGGCTGGAATTGAACCCAGGTACTTAGTGCAGTGAGGCAGCAGTGCTAACCACTGAGACCCCATAGCCTATAATTGCATATCTCCCTAATTGATTCCTTGCATGTGGCAAGTACTTCACACGGAGGGTAGTAGGTGCCTAGAACGTGTTGCCAGCAGAGGTAGTAGAGGCAGGTACGGCAGATTCATTTAAGATGCTTCTGGACAAATTCATGAGTAGGTGGGGAGCAGAGGGATACAGATGCTTAGGAATTGGGCGACAGCTTTAGACTGTAGATTTGGATCGGCTCAGGCTTTGATCGGCTCAGTTCCTGGGCTGTAAAGTTTCTTTGTTCTTTGTGATTCCAGTAGAATGTAACTAAACCTAAATGCAACATTAGCTGCACTAATGTCAGAAAGTCTTACAATTTCTCATGGACCATTTCTGGTTCTCCACTCCAAATAGTACATCAGTTAGCACATAAGCAAAACACCACATATGCTGGAAATCTGAAATAAAAACAGAAAATACTGGAAATGTCCAACTGGCCAGGGAGTATCTGTGAAGAGAGAAAAACAATTGGTGGGCTGAATCTTATCTTTTTTATTGGTGAAGTACAAATTGAGTTGGGGCTTTCTGCTGTGAGACCTGACCATATCTTGCCAAGCTCACCTCATTAACTACCTATCCTGCCCCAATGGCATTCCTCAAAGCCAATTCCAGCCACATCTTACCACTCACTGTTCCTGAAACAGCACGCCACCTTCTGGAATTTACCAGCATGCCTTGTACCCTTGCCATCTTTAACAGCATGTTGTGGACACAAACAAAGCTCTGCCAATCCAGAGCCACACTGCATGATTCTTGCCAATTGCTCCTGAGTTGGCAAACTGATACCACCCACATTTATCTCCAGTCTTCCCTGCCTTGCTCATTCTACAAAAGAAGCCAAAAAGAAAGCGTTAAGATGGGTGGTAAGCTGTCTCACCTCTTTTGTGGAGAGCATCCTGACTCTGACTGGCCTGTGTTGCTGACTGACCCATGTCCAACCCCTCAAGACTGGTATCAGAGGCTACCATTGACTTACAGTAGGAGGACTCCTGGCTGAAGATTATCTCCCTTGACGTGACTGAGATCTGCAGATAACCAGAACAAACTTCCTGGCTTTGTGTCTGCATTGAATGGCAGTACTGAGAGCCAGGTATCTCTTTCTTTTATATCAAGAGTATACTTTATTTTATAAAAAATATGTTTATATACACACACATAGTGACTAAAGCAGTTTCATTCTGTCTGGTAGAATATGAAGAAACAAACATTGGAGCTTGAATTTATCCAGCAAGCAATAAAAGACATTTCCTACTATGCAAGATTATATTTACATATGTTCTAGGCACTGGGAGGGTCTGACAACTGAACAGATCCCCTTTTAACTTCAGCAGGAAGACCTCAGACAGTGGTCTTTCTCCACTGAGCCTTAGCAGCAGTGCCCCAAGCTGTAGTGCATCCCTCAGCATATAGCCCTGGACCTTGAAACGTGTCAGTCTGCTACACTCAGTTGAGTTCTATTCCTTGCTCTGGAAAACCAACAAGTTTTGGGCAGAACCAAAGAGTGTCTTTACCCAGTTGATGGCCCTCCAGGTGGAGTCGATGTTTGTCTTGGTGTGCGTCTTGTCTTGGGGAACAGATCGTAGAGCACTGTATCATGGAGCTGCTTGGGATGAACCTGGACAAAATCCACTGCATCTCTTTCCTTTGCAAAGGCACATTCCTCTCTGCCCGGGGCAGGGATGGGGGAGTGCAAAGCACACAAATTCACAGCAAACCAAGCAAGGCAGTGATACTGTAGGTATCCAGGTGGACTCAGGGTAAGTGAGTTCTCTGAGACCAAACCAAGAACCTGGAGATGCAGCCTGGTCCAATCCATGAGCCAAGGCCTTGCTTAATGCCGTATTGAAGAGGCAATCTAGATTATAGACTCATCTCTGGAGCATGCCTTGAATTCACAACTCTTTGACAGAGGACTGAATTGAAAACACAGTGTAGACATTTGCTGAGCTTCTGTCTTTCAAGTTCCACCTTTTGTTTTGACATTTTTGGGCAATCTTTCGTATTAGAACTATGAAGGCAGTTGCACCACGGTAATTGGCTGCTACCCTTTGATTGACACAGATATTTAAATTTTTCACAACTAGAACAAAGCAGCTTCATCAATGCATAAACATTTCAGTGCTTTTATTTATCCTTGTGATGTCAGAAACATAAAAGCAAGTGCCTGCAAACAGTTGTCGACTGGATTAACCATTTCGGTGATGTTGCTTGAGGGATAAATATTGGTCAGACCACCAAAAAAAGATTCTCCTATGTTTCCATCTGTGTCACAGGATCGTTAACATCCACTGGAAACAGAAAATGCAGCCTCAGTTCAAACTCCCATCTGCACCCATCGACAGTGTATCATTCTCTCAATACTGCACCGAAATCTCACCTCCAATTCTGTGCTCAGTTCCTGGTGGTGGGACTCGAACCCCTCAGTCCACTGGCTCATTCGGGTAAGAATGCCATCTTGGAGTTGGCTCCCCTTAATAAAAGATGCAGGCTAGATATTTCCCCCCCCACTCCGAGGCATTAAGCCAAGACTAGCAGTGAAATCATGTGATTCTGCCCACATTGAAAATTGGGGATCAACCTAAGATCACCTTGTGTTGTGTCAGCAGATCACGTTTCCGATCATACTACTAATTCCATGTGTCGCTGTTTTAAGCATCCATACCACACCCTAAGATCGGGGACTGATGCCCAGGTACCTCTACTCCTTAAGATTTATGTCCTGTTTTATTCTTTCAGATATTGTCTTTGGCATCAGTCTTGTGCCTCCAGATTCTCTCCCTAAGGCAAGGCAAGAGGTGCTGTACACATAGAATGAGCACACCATCTGCTCTGGACATTTAATCACTGTAGACAATGCAAGTCAAGGTGACCTGCCAACATTGTACAAGGGCTGAGGCTACCTCCGTGCTATAAAGATAGGCCTGCACCTACATTGCCCTTTTCAACAACATCAGGATGTCCAGTGGCAGATGCAAGTACAGTTACAACACTTAATAGGCATTTGATTAAGTAAATGAATAGGAAATGTTTTGAGGGATATGGGCCAAGCTGGGGTAATATAGGAAACATACCTCCCAATTTATACACTGCAGGCTCCCATAAACAACAATGTGACAAAGACCAGATAATCATTTCTATTTCAGTGATGTTGCTTAAGAAATATATATTGTCTGAGATACTGGAGAAAATACCTAGGTTCTTCGTTGAAACCATGGCATCTTTCACACCAATCTGAGTACCTTACTTCAGTGCCTCATTGGAAAGACAGAACCTCTGACAGTACAGCACTCCATTAACATGACATTCATCACCATCAACTACAGGACCAATCGTTTTATTATCTGCAAATTTCCTAATTATGTCTCACACATTTAACAAAGAAAATAGGAGTAGCAGTAGGCTATTTGCCTCATAGAACCTGCTTTGTCATTCAATATGATCATGGCTGATCATCCAATTCAGTTCCTTGTTCCGGCTTTCTCCCCTTTTAGCCCTAAGAACTAATTCCTAATTAGTTCCTTTCGGGAAGCCCTAATTCCTTCCCGAAAACTTTCAATATTTTGGCCTTAACTGTTTCCTGTGGGCAGAGAATTCCACAGACACCCCACTCTCACTGAAGAAATTTCTCCTAATCTGAATGTATCAATGGTGCTGAGGTGGAGAGAGCTTCATGTTCCTCGGAGTAAATATCACCATCGATCTGCCCTGGTCCATCCACATCAACATAACGGTCACGAAAGCGCACCAACATCTCTGCTTCCTCAGGAGGCTAAGGAAATTCAGCACATTCACAACAACTCTTATCAATTTTTATGGATGAACCACAAAAAGCATCCTACCTGGATGTATCACAGCTTGATATAGCAACAGCTCTGCCCAAGACTACAGGAAATTACAAAGAGTTGTGGACACAGCCTGGTCCATCACACAAACCAGCCTTCCATCCATTGGCTCCATCCATGCTTCCCACTCAGGAAACATCATTAAAAACCCATCCCATCCAGTTATACTCTCTTCCATTGGGCAGAAGATACTAAAGATTGAAAACCAGTACCGACAGATTCAAGAACAGCTTCTTCCCTGTTGTTGTCAGGCTTATAAATGGTCCTCTTATATATCAGAGTTGATCTTTCTCTGCACTTTCTCTGTAGCTGTACCTCTATATTCTGCATTACCCTGATGTACTTAGGTAAGATAGGTTAGCACACAAAACAATATTTTTCACTCTATCTCAATACATGCGGTAATAACAAATCAGGTCAAAATTATCTCAGTCCTAAATGGCTGATCCCATATCCTTAAACTGAATCCTTAGGTCCAAGTCATTAATATATACAACAAACAATGAGTTACCCATCTTACAGCCCTGTGGAATGCCATTGCAAACACCTTTCTGTTTGAAAAAACATCCATTGACCATTACTGTTTTTTTATTTCTGTCACAATGGCAATTATCAATTCACCAGTCCACCATTCATCCCATGGGTTTTCTTCTTTCTGATCAGTCTGTCCTCCAGGACCTTGTCAAATCCCTTAGTAAAATTCATATACCCAATTTCAACTCTCACTGTCCTCAACTCCCTTAGTTACTTCCTCAAAAAATTCAGTTGGTAAGACATGACCTTCCCTGAACAAAATGATGCTGCCTAGCCATGATTAATCGGTGCCTTTCTAAGTGACAGTTCCTCTAATCTTTCAGAATTGTTTTGAATAATTTGGAGGTAGATTGACCAATCTCTATTTATTTAACATATTATTTGCAGCCATTTAAAATAATGGCAGGACATTTGCAGACTTACAATCATCTGGTACTTTACCTCTATCTAGTAAGGATTGGAAGAGCATCCATTATTTCTTCCCTGGCTACCCATGTTGATAGTGCTGTTAAGAAGGCATACAGTGCATTAGGTTTCATTGGTAGAGGGATTGAGTTCCAGAGCTGTAATATCATGCTGCCACTGTACAAAACACTAGTGTCGCCACACTTGGAATATTGTGGATAGTTCTGCTCGCCCCATTATAGGAAGGATGTGGAAGCATTGGAAAATGTGCAGAGGAGATTTACCAGGATGTTGCCTGGTCTGGAGGGAAGGTCTTATGAGGAAAGGTTGAGGGACTTGAGTCTGTTCTTATTGGAGAGAAGAAGGCTAAGAGGAGATTTGATAGAGACATACAAGATGATCAGAGAATTAGATAGGGTGGACAGTGAGAGTCTTTTTCCTAGGATGATGACGTCGGCTTGTACGAGGGGGCATAACTACAAATCGAGGGGTGATAGCTTAAAGACAGATGTCAGAGGCAGGTTCTTTACTCAGAGAGTGGTAAGGGTGTGGAATGCCCTGCCTGCCAATGTAGTTAACTCAGCCACATTAGGGAGATTTAAACAATCCTTAGAGAAGCACATGGATGATGGTAGGATAGTGTGGAAGGATGGGCTTAGATTAGTTCACAGGCCAGCACAACATCGAGGGATAAAAGGCCTGTTCTGCGCTGTATTGTTCTATGTTCTCTAACAGTACAAGCTGCAATCCATCTGACCCTGATAATTTATCCACCGTCACTCCTGCTGGTATTTTCTTCCACTTTCTGTTTATTTTCTGAAGAATGGCAATCTCACATAATTTATGACCCCACCTTGTCTTTCTTTTAATGCAATAAGGGAGCTCCAGATTTCTGACAGGAGATTCTGCTCAGGGTCTCCCTCAGAGATGTGGAGACACACTTCCATTCTGACAATCCTGAAATATATCACAAAAAGTCAAGCCAGAGCAAGATATTCTGTTCAACGGGCCAGCTCTCTCAACGTTGTTATCCATAGAACCCCTACAGTGTGGAAACAGGCCATTCAGCCCAACAAGTCCACACCATCCCCCAAAGAGTACCCCACCAAGACCCATTCCCCCTAACTGATGTACCCAACCCACACATCCCTGAACACTACATGGTAACTTAGCATGCCCAATTCACCTAACCTGCACATCTTTGGACTGTGGGAGGAAACCAGAGCACCTGGAGGAAACCCACGCAGACACAGCGAGAACATGCAAACTCCACACAGACAGTTGCCTAAGACCAGAATCAAACCCGGGTTCCTGGCACTGTGAGGCAGCAGTGCTAACCACTGAGCCACCGTGCCTGACTGGAAAAGATTATATGAAGCTGTACCGCCTGCGGCTTTGCAGTTCAAGTAAGTCCTTTAGGTAATATTAAGAGACAGAGGGTAATTATGGTCTTGCCTAAAGGATAATAAAGACTTAGATTGCAGAAATTTCAGGGAGCCCAGAAGGAAAAATCAGATTGATACAATAATACAGTACTTGTAAATGAACTTATTGGTCGTACCTCAGCACTACACTAGATGGATAGAAGGCAAAAATATGCAGCGTCATAGATTGAAGCAGTGGTTACTTCATTGAAGGAGATCTTTGCAACAAAATGGAATTCTGGACCTTGTTACCTCAGTTACTGGACCACAGTTTGTCAATGAGTAGTTCAAGGTATTCACGGATCATATGGATTTGTCCAAATTACCATCTCACCAATGATGCCCATTGACTGGTCTGCTCAGCATAGCAGTGGTAAATGAAATTCAACCTGGAAAAGTGTGAGGTAATTAATGCACTTGGGGATTAACAAGATAACAAGATAAGCAATTAACCGAATAAGGGTAGGACTCTGGAAAGCACTGAAGATCAGAGGGAATTTGGTGCGCATATCTACAGATTGCAGAGGATAAGTAGATAAAATGGTTAAGAAGGCATAAGAAGGTGTAAGTGCCTTTATTTGATTTATTTATTGTCTCATGTATCTTGTTACAAAAACAGTGAAAAATGTTAGCTGAGGCACAGAATACAACAGCAGGGAGGTTTTGCTGAAAATACATAAAACACTGATTAGGACATAATTACATGCAGTTCTGGTCACTGCTTTATAAAGAAGGATGGAATTACACTTTCGATTTAACAACATGGTGACTGGCCTGAGATATGAGGAAAGATTGGATAGGCTGAGGTTGTTTCCCTGGAGCAGTGAAGGTTGAGATCAGACCTGATTGAGGTGTATACGATTAAGAGGGGTATAGGGCACAGATGGGTAAAAGGGCACTTTTTTCTTCAGCAGTAGGGTCAATGACTAGGGGGTATAGATTTAAGATAAGGGGTAAAAGGCTCAGAGGTGAAATTCTTTCACTCACTGGGAGACTGGAACTCACATTTGAGCAGTATGTGTTACAGTAGCCTCTAGGGCTATGGACCAAAGCTGGAAAATTGGATTAGTATAGTCAGATCTTTGTTGACTAGTGTGGATGACCACTCCCAGGAGGTTGACAGACTCCACTCTTTCCACCTCTGCACTGTTAATGTGTAGAGGGGCATGAGTAACATCCTGCTAAAAGTCAGTATTGAGTTCTTTGGTTTTGCCAGCATTGAGAGCTAGGTTGTTCTCAGTACATCATCTTTCCAAGTCTTCCATCTCTGTAGTCTGTCTCATCACCATCTGAGATTTGACTGACTATGGTGGTGTCATCAGGATAGAAAAGGCTGAATGGCCTCCTGCAAATTCTGATGAGTCTCTACCCACAAGCCAATGTAGAAGCTGAAAGAGGATTCATTACAGGGAAAGGATTGCTGAAGAAGAGTAATTCTGATCGATTGTCCAACTCCACTCCAGAAAACCTTAGTTCCATGTGAACCCTGCATTGTTGGAAGACTAGAAATTCAATTCCCTACTCTCTCGGGAGGCGTGTGGACAGGATGATGACTTCAAACCGTGAGGGAGAAACGGGATGAGTGTCATTCCTATCAGATTCACAGCTATGACATATCCTACACATGAGAGAAAGTGAGGACTGCAGTTGCTGGAGAGTCAGAGTCAAAAAGTGTGGCGCTGGAAAAGCACAGCAGGTCAGGCAGCATCTGAGGAGCAGGAGAGTCTGAGGGCCAACAAACCTATGATTTTACCTTCTTCAAATCAAAAATGGTGCAATGTGGTGGAAGCAGACACACATTAGGTCCTACCCATAAGCAACCATCCAAATAGACAAAGCAGTCATCAGGACTATCAAGCAGATGAGAAATACCGCATTGGTGAAGAGGTGCAGATGACGATCTGATTGCTGAACCAAAGTCAACTGTCAATTCTCCTTCTGCCCAGCAGAATCCAACAGGCTACATGGAGGACTCAAATTCCCAATCTCTTCAAAAAAAGCTGAGGATAGTTAAAATTATTAGAATAGAATCCCTACAGTGTGTGAGCAGGCCATTCGGCTCATCAAGTCCACACCAACTCTCCAAAGAGTAACCCACCCCACATAACCCTGCCAATTCCACAACTCCTCCACCTAGCCTGCAAGTCCCTGGACACTACATGGTAACTTAACATGACCGACCCACCTAAGCTGCCCATCTTTGGATTGCGGGAGGAAACCAGAGCACACACACACAGGCACAGGGAGAATGTGCAAACTCTATACAGACAGTCGCCTAAGGCAGGAATCGAACCCAGATCCTTGTTGAGGTGAGGTAGCAGTGCCAACCACTGAGTCACTGCACTGTCCCAAATTGATTTGGGTAAATGAGTGAAACTGCTATCATTGTTGTCGCTGTATATAGGAAACTGAGTCAGAGACTTGGGGAGCATGTAGTATAACGGACTTGGGAGGAGGTATTGTATATAAGGGGATAACTTTGTCTATGAGATATGATAATACAACACAGCTTACATCATCATTGGGAGTGAGACACAGTGAGAAGACTTTGCTTCGGCAGCCTTGTGACAAGATGAAGCCACAGTAAGATGTTTCTTAAATACAGTTAATTTATTCCTTATATCAGCAGACTCTGTAAATATTCTTTAGTAGTACTAGGAATAGTATGGAACTCACAGTATTTTCCTATGTCTGGAACATTGGGCCACAGCTGTCCATTGTAAAAAGCTCTTTTTTTTAAGGTTAACTTTTCAATGAATCTAATTATAAGTTTGATCCCAGTGGATTAAAGGATGACTGTACTGGAACTTTCATGCATTCTGTGTGAAGCAATCCTGTATTACATTCACTTAATTTGTTTAATTCTCCTAATGCCTGGAAATCTATCAATCACAGCTTCGAATGCAATTAGCTGAGAGTCCACAGTTCTCCATGATTGAGAAGTCCAAAGCTTGGCAACTCCATCAGCAAAGATTATGAAATTCGAGCACAGGAATTAAATCAGAGGAGAGACAACAAAGTAAAATGACATAATGATTGAAATAATTGAGGTGATGAATGGTTCATAAACTCGATAAAAAACATAGTGAATCAAAGCCGGTGTAATATATCATTGGTATACGACTGTGGAACGTTTGCCATTATAGGAAGGTTGTTGAACAAAAGAGAGAGAAGGAGCATAGATTCACCAGGATGTGGGCACATATGAGCAAATGCGAGGTGATTGGAAATTTGTGTTGTCTTTATTCAACAAATGGCAGAGGCCTTGTTTACAAGTAAACATTCTGGATACATTTGGGAGTAAACCAGTAGATAACTGCAAGAGTCGAGGGGAAAGTGGCTTTGGATGATTTCCAAGGGTTACCCCACGGAGCCCAAGTTGAACAGTCAAGTTGGAGAGTTGAGGGTGTCACCTTTGGGATTGATACTCTTATTCAGGCAGGTACAGGAGTTAGAATTAGTCCTTTAGATAATATCAAGAGACAGAGGGCAACTGCAGGTTTGCCTAAAGGACAGTAAAGATTTAGATGGCAGAAATTTAAGGGAGTCCAGAGGGAAGAATCAGATTGATACAGTAAGAAACTGAAATTAACATGTCGGTTGTACCTGAGGGATACAATACTGGTCGGACCAGTTAGCGTCATTTCTAAGTTTTATTGGTCCAGCAAACTTTGTTTTAATTGGTACCTTATGAACTGGCACTCTTGATAAACTGACAAAAAGTTATATACCCCCAAGACCGTAAAGTTTAATGTATTATTTTACTTTTTAAAATTTAATTACCTCAATGTAAGTATACTTGTTCAATTGAATGGCTACTTGAAATATCAACGATTGATTCAATTTCGAGTCAATTTCTTTCAAACACTGCAATGTTGGAATAGTCAGTTGAGGGTGTGAGTGAGAATGCTCTCTGCCGGTAAGTTTTAGTTAAAGCAAAGTTCCATTATTATTAAGGTGTAAATCAAGTATAACAGTGGTGTGTATACCCCTGCATTACCTTCCATTACTAAGCATGGATTTTCACATTGATTATGCGGGCCTCTTGATTATCCAGAACATTTGATCAATTCACACATTGCTGGTCCGATAGGTACTGGATAATAAAAAGTTTACTGCATTTCCTTTTGGGAGATTTATTAGAATAGATCTACGGATAAGAGATTTTAATAATGTGTAATGTCTGAGGCACCTGGGATCTTATTTTCTCCTTGCAGCAGAGAAGGTTATGGAAGACTTAACAAAACCATGCAAAAATCACGGATGGTTTTGAAAAATTGGATAGGAGCAAAAGTGATTAAAGGTTATATAACCAGAAAACACAGATGTTAAATAATCTGCCAAAGTACCAGAGGGGAGAAATGAGGAGATTTCATTTTTCCATCCACAGGAAAGGGAGGAAGATGCAGATTCCACAATAATTTGGAATGAGGTGAATTGGATCACCGCTTGAAGGGGAGAAATAACTGCAGGGTTGTGTGGCCAAAGCAGAAAACAAACTGGACAGCTCTTGCAGAGTGTGAAGTGGAAGTAACAACGATGGACTGAGGCAGGAAGGAGGAGAGTAAACTACCTGTGAGGCAAAACTGAAGATTGATACAAACACGTGATCAGAAGGGAGGAAATCGAGGGATGTTGGAATGTAATGGGAGAAGGATCCAAGAAGGGACTTAAAAAACTATAAATAGAGTCATACAGTCATAGATATGTACAGCATGGAGACAGACCCTTTGGTCCAACCCATCCATGCCGACCAGATATCCCAACCCAATCTAGTCTCATCTGCCAGTACCTGGCCCATGTCCCTCCAAACCCTTCCTATTTATAGACCCATCCAAATGCCTTTTAAATGTTGCAATTGTACCAGCCTCCACCATTTCCTCTGGCAGCTCATTCCACACACGTACCAACATCTGCGGGAAAAGGTTGCCCCTTAGGTCCTTTTTATATCTTTCCCCTCTCACCTTAAACCTATGCCCTCCAACTCTGGAATTCAACCAAGAGAGACAAGCAGTTTTTAAAAGGCAGGAAGTAAAATATAAATTTATAATTTAATCCAAAAATATTATTTAAAATAAATTCAGATCGTTCTTTTGGTAAATGATTTTACAGATTATCACATGTGATGTCCTTTACAGAGGTTCAAGTAGTTAAAAAAAAACTCGCAGCTTTCCACCTGGGACTTTAACTTGTCTACAGAACAGCCCAAGCTATTTCCATAGCAATGATGTCTTCCTGTCAGCCATTTTTGATATCACACCTCACAGAGCTTGATCCTCAGTACATGTAGAGGTATTGTACAGCCTCAGCTGCTTTGAGTCGGACGCTTTTCACTGGATCAAACAGGAGAGTGTTGATCTCCTCACAAATGGGGTCGACGGAGAACGTGGAATAATCTGGCGCTGCATTGTACATGAGCAAACCTATCAAGGTGACAGCATTTTCTCTTATCTCTGGTTGTACACTTTTGAAAAAGGCAGCACAGCTCGCTATGTAGAAGGTGACCTTGTCGGGCAATTCTTTGCTAATCTGCTTGGCGATCTCGCTTAAATATGCCTCATAATCCAGTGCAGGTTCCTCCAGTGAGAGCTCTTGAAGCATAGTGCTTGGGCCCTCTGTTGCCATGATTGGTCCCATCGAATGCAGCACTGATTTGCAGGCTTTCCGCACATCCTGGCTGTCATCGTTGAGATGTAGCAACAAGCTGATCAGGGTTGAATGGAGGTGTTCCATTAATGCAGGGTCAGGCTGAACTTTGATGAATTGGATTATTTTCTCGTGGACTTTAAACGCAGTCGTTCTCAGTTGGTCCTGCTTGTGTTCAAAGAGAGGCTGGATTGTAAGTGCCACATCCACCAGAATAGAATCTGCAAGTCTTCCCTGCAGCTGATCTAGGATCTTTGAAATGCTTGACATTGCCTCAACTGTTATGAATTTGTTGGTTTCGGAGTACTTGTGTATCATTGCGATCATTGCAGACAACAATTTGATCGAATATTTTTCTACCTTCTGAGAGGCTCCAACATTTCCTAAACCTTTCAGAGCCAGACACTGGACAGTGGGAGACGTATCGATCAAGCTTCGAAGCAAGCTGGTCACGAGAGTGTCAGTGAGGGACAGTTCCAACATCACGGGGTGATTTAAGAGCTCTGCAAAGAAGGCAGCTATGGTGATCCGGTGTTTCTCATGGACATTAGCAAGGAAAGGGATGAGTTGCTCCACAATGCTGATCAGGTGAGGGACAGCACATGTAGCCATTGCACTGGCCAGCAGCATAACTCCCTTGTGGTGCTTCTCTGGACTCTTTATGAGGCCCCAACTTCCCATCTTTGCAACATTTGAACCTTCGGTCTTTCCATGTTTCAGGAGGGCTTGCAGTATCTCAACAGCGTATTTAAAGACGTCATTGCCGCCAGGCTCGTCCAACTGGCTGAAGGTTTCCCAATCCTTTTGCATTCCTGGAAATTCGCTGGGGTACCAGATCTGCACACTGGAACTGAGATAAATTAGAATGGTGCAGAACAACTGTGGGTACAGGATGTTTATCACACTTTCTGATTTTGGACTGCATATCATTGCATGTAGAGCACTCATAACAACAAATGGCTGTTGGGTTATTGATCGTGTTGTCTTTTGAACAAAGCGCTCTTTCCTATCGTCATACAGCAGTTTTAAGTTATCCAGCAGATACTTCACAGAAGTCTTTGCAACTACATTGTCATTCAGCAGAGATTGCCATACCTCACCATTGTACGTACGGAATGGAATTTGGTATTTGAGAAGAAAGGGCAAAATCATCAGCACATTCTGTGAAGCCAGAATCGAGATAATGTGCATCACCGCACGAATTATCCGAGGTTCTGTGATGGATTGCAGCTGATCATACAAAACCTTGATTATCCCAGGGATGTCATTAAGGATGGCTCCACACTTCCTTATGAGAACGTTCATAACAATAGAAGCCACAAACGAGCCATTTAACTGCTCGTCACTGAGTCCTTCCGAAAGACTGAAGAGTAGAGTGTCTACATGATTGTGAGGCATACATCTGGACAGGACTTTACCAATATCGGTGCACACACAATAGAGGGCATCACTGCTGGTGTCTTTTAATCCATCTTTGATAGCTTTCAGATGTTTCACCTCTTCATCTGTCTGATTTCTAGGCAATCTTTCCAATTGTAACTGTATTTGAAGCAATAGATACAAACATTCAATGGCTTTTTCCCTCACAACTATTGATGGATCTGAACACCGAAGCACAATATATCCAATTACAGCGGCCAAGTTGTGAGATGGAGGTTTGTCATTAATGTCAGTTTCTTCCAGATAAAAGTTCAAGAGGTGTAAGGCCATCTCCAGTGATTTTTCTCGTTCATAGTTCTTTTTGGACTCAATCCAAAACATCATGTTCTTGAACAGAAACTGAAGACCGTCAGGTGACAAGCGGAAAATTAGAAATTGCTTCAGAAAATTCTCAAGTGATGCCAATGTCTCATTGTAAAGCTCCTGCTTCTTGGCTATGTTCATGTCCTTACTTTCATTGGCATTGATGCCATTCATATATGGAAGGCTGAAAACACTATTCAAACACACTCTAACCAATTCTGTATGGTCACTTAATAAAGGCTCCACAATCACAAGAACTGCACAAGCGTCTATGGCAGCCTTCCGAATGGACGTTCTCATGGTGTCCCTAGGCTCAGCCTTGATGAAGTCTTGCAGATAGCTCACCAGCTCAGCTTTCCTGGCCAACTTGTAGCTAGCTTCGTCTTTCACTGGTAGGATCACCTTGGCCATGAGGGTTATAGCCTTTATCAGACTCAACTTCATTGTTGTGTCCTTGACTTGAACCTTCATTCCCAAAATCTTCATGTTGAAATGGTTAAGGACATTTTGTAGAATGTCAGTCTCTAATCTTGGTAAGATGAGCTCCTTTTGCGAAAACCATATTACATATCCATAGCTTAAAATGAGCGTGCTTTTCACTTTCATTACTTCAATGCTACCTTGGTCTTTCATTATCTGATAGAAGCTTGCAGTCTTCTTAAAAATATTCAGCCTTGAACAATTTTTCAACATAGTTAGGCTGATATCCAAGTGGATGTGGGAACACTGGCCAATTCCAATAGCTGCACCCTCCCTTTCTAAATCTTCACCATGACAGACAATCTGGAACATCTCATGAAGTTTCTTCTTCACCATTTCCTGGTTCTGGGTCAGTTGCAACACTATCCCCAAACACTTATAGAGAAACCCCTTCTGCTGTGGGGTAGGGTAAAATCTATAAAGGTATTTGCTCATCATTTCACTCAGCTGGACAATCCACACTTCATCTTCTATCTCCTCCAGCGTTTGGCACAAAACGTGTAACAATTTTTCTTCCCATTGATTCTGAAGCAGCTGATTCCCTGGAAATTCTTGAAGGTAATTCGTTAGAATTGGGAGTTCTTTGTCCCAGACCTTCACTGCCGCAGGATGAATGTTAATACCCAGGACTTGCAGTAAAGACAGAGCTGGGATTCCTTGACCATTCCCTTCATAAGGAGATGAAGCCACGGTCAACAGCCGTGTGAGTAACGCCTGGCAATTTGGAAGGTTCACGTGCTCCTCATAATTTAGAACAAACTCTGTTGCTCCGGCTTCCTGTTTCTTCTTTCCAAGGTACACCAAGGAACCACAGACAAGAGCTAAGGCATTGGTGTACCTTACTGGGATCACAAACTCCAATAGCAATGGCCAGAGAAGATTATCAATGTTCAGAGTTGTGGTCAGTTCTTCCACCAATTTTTCATACTGCCTCTTTACATCTCTGTCTATAATAACATTGCTGAAATCCTCTCTCCTTTCACCGATGCTAATACCTTTCTTGTCCTCCACAGTGGGCAGTGCACACTGTTCAATTATAAACTCAATCAGTTCCACTCCCCTGTTCAGTTCCAGGTAACCTTGAGTGGCCATGGTGTGTATTACCTGAGCAAGTATTCCCTTCACTCTGTTACTTCTCATTGTCATCGGCAGCGCCAGACTCATCAGGATCTGACTCCTCTGACTTTCCAGGCATGAAGGGATGTTACTGATCAGGTAGTTCATTATCGCCAATGCTCCCAACAGAATCTGCTCATCGCTGATTTCCAATTCCAGGAAAAGGAATGTTAGTAACTGGTCAATGAAGGCTGGTGTTAAGAGTTTGAAGCAGCAAAGGAGTTTATTTCTTTGGGCTTCAGATAACGGGCTGGTGGGTTGATTCATAGTAATACAGACCTGCTGATGTAAAATCATCAGTAGACAATCCAGATGCGCCACCAGCATTTTACTATCCCTTTCCATGGTAGTTTGCAATATGCCACACATGGCCTTAGTGACAGAAAGATCACTCACTGTTTTCTGGTACATGGATAAAATGGTTGGAATTAGTGCAGGTAGCTCATTCTCCACTTTGTCGTTAGGAAGCAGATAGGAAATCTGGCCAATTGCTTCAACCACCGCCACGTTCACCTTGGATTCCTTCACTTTCAACCAGTAATGGAAAAAAACGTCATAAGCAGCAGAAAACTCATTGTAGAAGGCATTCTTCCTCAGCGGAGGGTGTGGGGTCTTCTCTGAGTCTGAAATGTAAGTGAGGATGCTCTTGCTGAAAAGACTGAAGGCATAGCAGAACACCCACTTTATTCGTTCGCATGTCTCGATTTGCAGCATGAAGAGAATTTTTTCCATCAAAGGTTTCAGCAATGGGACAATGCAATACACGTTCTCACAACTTAAGTTTGCAAGTGTTAGTATCACGTAAAAATTAGCTGGGATCTGTCGATGGATCATTGTCTGCAGCTCAGTGAAAACTTCAGTGGGGAAACTACAGCCCAGAATAAGCAGGAGGTTACTGGCAGTTTCCCTGTGTCCATCAGTAACGTTTGATAATTTGGTCATTTCTGTCAAAGCCAAAGAGATGAGCTTTTTTGACAGTGGCCGACCTAAGTGTACAGAGCTGTCCTTGGCTATCACGAAGATGCTCTTCAGTAGAGTGATGCGCTGGAACAATGGCAAACATTGGTGCTCGGTTAGAAACTTGCGAAGGAAAAGTAGAACTCTTTTTCTTTTGGTGTGGCCCAGTTCCTGTAAGGAATCGATCACTCTCAGCCTAACCAGCTCACTGCTATCAGAACACAAGCCCAGGATCACACGCATCCAAGATTCCAACCTCATAATCACTAGTTTCTTTCTATAAGAAACACACTCACAAACCAAAGTGTGCACACACCTCACTGCTGAATGTATTTCTGAAATGCTCATCGAATTCTTCGGCTACTTCTAAATAATTGCCATTGTTTAATTATTTTATCAACTGTGGCTGTAGAATTTTCGAAGAATCAATGTTTTGTTTATTTCCTGAATCCTTTTCAAAGCCAAATTTCCAATGTGCTTCCTAATAGTAATGATCACCTTTGCTATGAAAGAATTTGGGAATTGAATTAATTACAAATCGCAATTCTGATGTTATAAAATGGTTAGACTGGCAGATTTTTTTTCCATCTTGATGAATTATTTGCATCTCTTTCAGTTCAATATTTGAACTTGTGATGATTTCTTCTTAAGCAAGAAGTATATTTACCTATGGATTGTGACTTTCCTCGAGATTTAGTTCAAGAGAGATTAAATCTGCTGGGGAGCGTTTTGGGATGGAATCTCCAGGCGATAAACATGCGCCCGTATCACACATCAAGTCTTCAAAAGACTGCTCCTGTTTTGTTGTTAGCCGAAACACATCTCCTACTGGGGGAGATTCTGCAATAAGGTTAGGGTTAGGGTTAGGGTTAGGGTTAAGATTAGGTTGCTATTCCTGCACAGACTTACGCTTACAGATTCTGTTTCTGAGAGTTATGAAAGGACTTGATGTTTTCAATTTTGAATACTGTGGATTATCTTGAAGGATTTCAATTGAAGAAACTCTTCCTCACTCTCTTCATGATCAAACACAAAGTTGAATTGCTGGATGTCCAAGCGATCAACGCCTTTATTTAAAAAGGCCATTGTGCCTGACAAAATGGAGTCTTCGTGCAGTCATGAATCTCATTGTGATGTCTTGTGACTCAAGCTGTCACATGACCTATCAGATTAATGACCTCACTGGTGAGGACACCCTTCAGCTTGACCAGCTCATGCTATTGTGGGTGGTTTGTAAAAGTTGTCTTTGAAATATACTTCGAACAATCCAGTGACAGAGGCGGTAACGTTACAAGTCAACATGGTCTGAAACTCAGAAGTAGAATTGTACAGCTGGAAGACTCCTACTGCCTCTGTTTGGTTTGGAAAACGTTGTTAATGGAATGTGAAGCTATATAAAGGACCATTACAGATATCCCCCATTATCCGAACGTTTGCTTTACGCCATTTTGCTTTTACAAAATGCCTACACTTGTTCCCTGTTTTCTCTAACTGAAAGAAATCCGAAAAGTATTTTCACTTTTCCGAAAAAAAAGCAAAATTTTTCCCGTCTTCGCTTCATGCCATTTCAACTTACAAAAGGTTTCATAGGAACGTTCTACTTTTCAGATGGCGGGGGGGGGGGGAAGCTGTTTCTGCTATGCCTCTGTTGACCAAAATGATAATCGAGTTTGATGTGATGACTTTCCACATACAGGTTAACCGTTTGTTCCTCATTCATGGGATGTGGGTGTTGCTGACTAGGCCAACATTTATTGTCCATTCCTAATTGCCCAGAGGGCAGATAAGATTCAACCACGTTACTGTGGGTCTAGAGTCACACCGGGTAAGGACAGTAGTTTCCTTCCCTAAAGGACATTAGTGAACCGGATGGGATTTAATGACAATCAACAACAGTTTCATAATCATCACTAGACTCTTCATTCCAGATTTCTTTTTGTTTTAAATCGCACTGTCTGCTTTGGCAAGATTTGAACACGGGTCCCTGGAATATTTCCTGAATTATCAAATGTCTGGTTACACCAATGACAAAGAGCTGTGAGAAATTACAGAGAGTTGTGAATACAGCTCAGTCATCAGGCAAACTAGACAAACAAAGGTCTGGAAGGACACAGCGATCAGGAGGTGGAGGCGTCGACGTTTCAAGTATAACCCTTGCTGTGTTCATCCAGGCCCCTGCTTCTCTACATTGGATTCCAGCATCTGCAGTTTTATTGTCTCTATCACTCAAGCCAACTTTCCATCCATCGACTCCATCTACCTTTCTCACTGCCTCAGAAAGGCAGCCAACATCATCAAAGACCCCTCTCACCCTGATTCTAATCTCTTCCAACTTTTCCCTCAGGCAGACGATACAAAAGCTTAAACACACATACCAAGGGATTCAATAACAGCTTCTTCCACGCTGTTATCAGACGTACAAATGGAACTCTCACATTTTAAATCTAACTTTGATCTCACTCTTTGAGCACTTTCTCTGCAGCCGTAACATTGTATTCCTCGCTCTATTCTATTACTCTAATGCACTTTGAATGGTATGATCTATCTGTACTGCACGCGGAACAAAACCTTTCACTGTACCTAGGTACATGTGACACGAATAAATCAAATCAAAAACGATGTGAATTGAAGATAAATGTATTGCTTTTACTTTTCCAACTTCCACTTTGAAGTTTTTTGTGAATCACAGGGAAGCAATTCAACAGTATCATCTTATGATCTCGTCACCTCTTTATATCCACACAGAACGTCTTTACCTTAAATCATATATCTGAATAAATCAACAGTTCACAAAGAACACAGGAAAAGGAGATGGTTTGCATCTGGTACGGGTCACTCAGTCACACATTGCATATTTTTTAAAAAGGGGTAATTGCCTCAAATATTCAATAAAGTTATGCTAATAATTTAAAAGATCACTGCACTTTTGGAATTAGGATATCAAGGTCTTGGATCCAGCGCTGACTTACTTGTCTTCAATCAGTGTTTCCTTAAGGATAAAATAGAACCACTCGTCACTGTGCTGTACACTCAGGTACCATGCTGATAGAATATCATATCTTCTGATTACCAAACACTATGGTTGTGGCCTGTGAATCATAGAATCCTTATTGTGTGGAAACAGGCCCTTCAGGTCCACACCGATCTTTTGAAGAGTATCCCACCCAAACTCATGCCCCATTACTCTACATTTCCCCCGTCTAATGCGCCTAACCCACACATCCCTGAATATATGGGCAATTTAGCATGACCAATCCACCTGACCTGTGCATCTTTGGGCTGTGGAAGGGAACCAGACCACCCAGAGGAAACCCAAGCAGACACGGGGAGAACGTGCAAACTCCACACAGACAGTCGCCCGAGGCTGGACTTGAACCCGGGTCCTTGGTGCAGAGAGGCAGCAGTGCTAACCACTGAGGCACCATGCTGCCCCCTGTGCTTGGTAGGTTTTTTTTGTCATTTTTGCTTCTTTTTTTTTCAATTTTTATTCACTGTCTGACTCAACAATTATTCCCTAATTGTGCTTGCAGGGATCAGTTGTCTTCTAAAACTGGAGCAGTCCCAAGGGTGTAAGGATACCCATAATGCTGTTGGAGGGGAGGGAAGGAGTTACAGGAATTTAACCCAGAGTGCCTCACTCCGATTGGCCCTCACCCTGCGGTCTGTCTCATTACCCTTTGCCCCCCACTCTGGGGTGTGGCCAGACAGGCCACTCAAAATGAAAAATGTATGATGAATTTAATAAAGTGGACAAGGACTAAAGCATGCTGGGAAATGGAAGCCAGTCTTGACTGAAGTGACTGTGTCAATCCTCGTGCTGCAGAATCCAGACAGGCTGCAGTTGCCCACAGACAGTCGGCAAACAAACTTGACAGCAGCAGACCCTACAATACACGCCCAAATTTGGGTTTGAATGGGACAATGGCATATCGTCCTCGGGACCAATCGGAAACATCAAGGTGTGTACCAGACACGGAAGCCCCTCGCACACTTATTTGAAGGAGGCTACGTGCACCCAGCACCTCCAGTAATGGACACTTAAGGACCACCCTGCCATCAATTTGGCAACATCTGGTTGGGTCTGATCGATCAGGGTGACTGAACCTGAAGGCACCTCTGAAACCATTGGAAGACCAGGCGACATCAGCACAGGGAGCCTGGCCAAGTTCTAGTGTGGGGGTATACAATCATAAAATTAAGATTGGTGTATATTGTTAGTTTATAGTGTATTTCTTGTTCTAATATTAATTGTGTCAAATAAGCAAAAATTATTGCTTTACTATTATTAAGAATTGAATTTAGGGTGGCACAGTGGTTAGCACTGCTGCCTCACAGCATCTGGGACCCAGGTTCAATTCCATCCTCAGGTGACTGTCTCTGTGTGGGTTTCCTCCAGGTGCTTCAATTTCCTCCCACAGTCCAAAGAGGTGCAGGTTAGGTGGATTGGCCAAGCTGAATTGCCCATAGTGTTCAGAGATGTGTGGGAAAGGTGCATAAGTCAGGGGAAATGTAGGAGAATGGGTCTGGGTGGGTTACTCTTCGGTGGGTCGATGTGAACTTGTTGGGCCAAATGGCCTGTTTCCACACTGTGGAGATTTTATGACTCACAGTTTATTCGCTAGATGTAACGGTTCAAACACATTGTGTGGTAGACGCAACAGGGGTCTAGCTCATTGCCCCTTGCCCTCACTCTGGGGTCTGTCTCACCAATCCTTGCTCACTCTGGCACTTGGCTGACTGCTCATTGCCTCACTCTGCTGTCTGCCTCATTATCCCTCGCTCTGCTCTGGTGTTTGAAAACAAACACTTTTTTTCTAATTTTACATTAGAATAAGTTTGAATTGCTCAATGCTATGAACAGATCTAAAAGTTGAAGCAACATCTCTGTTGAGTTTTGTAGTTGACCAAGGAGCTAGATCCTTGAACTGCCCCCAGCAAACTACACTCTATGTCAGTCAAAAGGCCTTGAAGTTTCCAGTTCTACCTCTGGCTTGGGCACCCGGGTTGGATTCCAGATGCCAGGTAATTGCCAAATGGAAGTTACAACTTCCTGAGTAATTACCACACAGTCAGTTTGTCAGAACTTTCAAGAGGTCTGGACACGGATATTTCCTCCACTATCCTGACCCAGATGATCTGGACCATTGCAACTCCCCGTGCAAATGGGATGCACTGCACACACTACATTCAAAGAATTCCAGTCACCCTCCAGGTACGTGAGCAAATAATCTAGCTTGACACACCGAGAGCAGCAGTGAGGAAGTCCCGCACAGTCAGACATACCTTCTTTAAGGGATAGGAGGCCACTGAGTCTGCTTGGTCAGTCAATGAGTCAATTAATCCTCAACTCCATTCCCCTGCCTTCTCATACAACTCTTGATTTCCTTACTGATTAAAAATCTGAATCAAAACCAGAAGTTGCTGGAGAAGTTTAGCAGATCTGTGAAAAGAAAGCAGAGTTAACGTTCTGGGTCCAGTGACCCTTCATCGGAACTAGTAGTAACCAGGAGGAGGTGGTCTACATGGTGACGACATTTGGATGAGTACTTCAAATATAACATTCAAGGATATGGGACCAGTGCAGGAAATTGGGATTAGAGCATGCTTTGTGGTAGTTACGTTGGTGTAGACTCAATGGGTCAAAGGGCTTTTTCTGTGCCATATGAATCTATGACAGGGGTGGGGAGGAATTAGAAAGTCTATAACCTTAAAACTTGTCCTTAAACATTTAGACTAAAATGTAATGTTGAATTATAGAACTCATTTGCTGCACAGTAGAAAATAGACAATCAGGGAGGGTAAGGCAATTAAAGAACATTTACCTTAACATCAGTGAATCCGTAAACAGGACACCGAATGATAATATTCAGGGCTGTTCCTTTGTGAAATTAGTAACAGTGTTTCATTCTGACCACGAAACAAAACTCAGCATCAATTAACTTCTCTCCCGAATTATTGTGCTTCACTGTTATCTGTCTAGTTCAGAACTTGCAGTGCTTTTGTTAACGTTTTGGATAAAGAAAGCCTGCTTGTGATAGTACAGCTTTTGTAAACCTTTTGTATAAAGGAACTCAGTCTGTGATAGTATAACAGAATAGCCTGACAGGGCTCTTGAAGAACTGATATCCTACTCTCCTGGGTTATTATAACCCAGTTAGTTTAGCTTATAGGTATCAGTGCTATGTTGTAACAGTGATGCTATTAGTAAATAAAGGGGATGACTAAAATTAAACTAAAATGTCTGTAAGGGGTTTTTTTATTCCAGGTTACCAAAAGTACGATCTGAGGGATGAACCAAGAGAGGCTTACTGGTTGAGTCCACAAGGGATTCCCTGGGCCATCTCAAATCTGTACTTTAACAGGAAGGCTAAAGGAATAAGTAATCAGTGGAGATAAGGCTAGAGGGAGGGAAAGACAGCTGAGCAAAGGAATGGATAATGGTAAACCGGGGGAAAAAGACCTGTAAATGGGGGCCATGACTGGGTGGGAGTGGGTTGGCTGTGCTGAAAGCAGCCCAGAGCCTGAGGTGTGGGCACGGGTACAGTTCATGGGAGAAGATAATCAGACTCTAAAATTACTGAATCAACATTGAGTCCTGAAGGCTGCAGGGTCCCTAAACGGAAACTAAGATGTTGTTCTTCCAACTTGTGCTGAGCTTCGCTGGAGCACTGCAGCAAGCCTGAGACAGAGACATTGGTCAGGGGTACAGGGCGGTGTGTTGAAGTGGCAGGCAACTGGAAAGCTGGTGGTGATTTTTTCAAACAAAACATAGGTGCTCCACAAAGTGATCACCCAGCCTGCGTTTCATCTCCCCAGTGTAGAAGAGACCACGTTATGAGTAGCGAATGCAGTAGACTTGAATTAGAATCACCACTGTGTGGAAACAAGCTCTTCGGCTGAAGAAGTCCACACAGACCCTCCCAAGAGCATCCCACCCAGACTCATTCCCCTATATTTACCCTCGATACATGCACCTAACTTACACATCCCTGAACACTATTGGCAATTTGGCACAGCCAATTCACCGAACCTGCACATCTTTGGACTGTGGGAGGAAACCAAAGCAGACGTGGGGAGAACGTGAAAACTCCACACAGACAGTCACCCAAGACTGGAATCAAACCCAGGTCCCTAGCGCTGTGAGGCAGCAGTGCTAACCACTCAGCCACGGTGCCATCCATAATTATAATGGATCGAGTGAAGTGGGTAAATTGCTGTTTCACCTGGAAGGCGTGTCTGGGACCTTGGATAGTGAGGATGGAGGAAGTAAATGGGCACGTGTTACACGTCCTGCGATTGCATGGGAAGGTGTCTGGGGTGTGAGTAAGTGTCTATCCCAGCCTTTAATACACTAAATGGCTGTACATTGGGAGAAGGGAGTGTGAAGTGGGAGCTGGGTGTCCTTGTGCACATTATCTTCTTTACCACCTGCTGCACCTGCACGCCTACCTTCAGTGACTGGTATGCTAGATTAGATTAGATTAGATTGGATTACTTACAGTGTGGAAACGGGCCCTTCGGCCCAACAAGTCCACACCGACCCTCCGAAGAGCAACTCACCCAGACCCATTCCCCTACATTTACCACGGGCAATTTAGCATGGCAAATTTACTTAACCTGCACATTTTTGGACTGTGGGAGGAAACCGGAGCACCTGGAAGAAACCCACGCAGACACGGTGAGAACGTGCAAACTCCATACAGCCAGTTGCCTGAGGCGGGAATTGAACCCGGGTCTCTGGAGCTGTGAGGCAGCAGTGCTAACCACTGTGCCACCATGCCGCCCAACCACTGTGCCACCATGCCACCCATGTTGGCCTTCACTGTGAGAGGTATCGAGGACAGGAGCAGGGATGTGTTATTGCAGGTAAACAGGGCCTTGGTGAGGCCACTCCTGGAATATTGTGTACAGTTTTGATCTCTTTTTCTGAGGAAGTATGCTCTTGCTCTCAAGGGAGTGCAGCGAAGGTTACCCAGGCTGATTCAAGGGATGGCAGCACTGACGGATGAGGAGAGATTGACAAGGTTAGGATTGCTTTAACTGGAGTTCAGATAAATGAGGGGGGATCTCATAGACACTTATAAATTTCTAACAGGACTAGACAGGGTAGATGCAGGGAGGATATTCTCATTGGTGGGTGTGTCCAGAAACAGGGTTCACAGTCTGAGGATTTGGGGGAGGCCATTTAGGACTGAGGTGTGGAGACATTTCTTCACCCAAAGAGTGTGGAGCCTGTGGAATTCATTATCACAGGAAGTAGCTGATGCCAAAACACTGAATGTATTTGAGAGGCGGCTAGATCTAGCACTTGGGGCAAATGGGATCAAAGGTTATGGGGAGAAAGCAGGATTAGGCTATTGAGTTGGACCATGAGCCATGATGGTGATGAATGGCAGAGCAGGCCCGAAGGGCCAAACGGCCTTCCCTTTCTCCTATCTTCAATGTTTCTACGTTTAATGACTTAGCCTCGACTGATTCACAACCTTCCTTCTCTTCTCTATCTTAAATGTGTAACTCCTTGGTCTGAGATGATCTCCTCTGGCCATGGACTCACCCACAAGGGGAAACAATCTTTCCACATCTACCCTGTGAAGCCTGCTAAGACATTTGCATGTTTTAAATAAGATCACCTCTCATTCTTCTAAACTCCAACAAGTAGAGGCCAAAACTACTTAACCTCTCCTCAAAAGACAATTCCTCCACGCCTTCTGGGATCAGCTGAGTGAACTTTCTCTGGACCCCTTGGACATGGGGACCAAAACCATTCAGAATATTTTCAGATGAAGTGTTGCCTTGAGACCTCATCTTTTCTCTTAGTAATGTGATCTTCTATCCATACCTCCCCCCAAAACTATAGAATGCCCCAAAACTATAGAATGCAGAAAGAGGCCATTCAGCCCATCAAGTCTGCATCCACCTAGACCTCCAACCCCATCCTGATAATGCCACATTTACCATGGCTAATCCACCTAGCCTTCAAATCCTTGGATAAATTAGCTTGGCCAATCCAGCTAACCTGCACATCTTTGGACTATGGGGGGAAACCAGAAGATCATGCAAACTCAAGACTGGGATCGAACCTGGGCCCCTGGATCTGTCAGGCAGCAGTGCTAACCACCGAGCCACCACGCCACCCATAGATAACATACTGCCCCTGAGAGAAGAGAAGAACCAGCATTATATTTTTTAAAACTCCAATATATTCCAACCCAAATCCCAGATTATGCATAACTACAATCTTGAAGCAGAGTTGGTGATTCCATCTTGATTCTCTCGGTAGGAGGGGACTTTGCTCAGTGGTGTCCTCTAGAGTTTTTCGTCTGAATGTCAGATGCACTTCTTACCCATAAACCACACAATCTTCTGTCTTATTTTACCACAACCTCTTCAGTTCTTAGCTGCTTGTGAAAAGGTTTCTACAGGACTGGAGGGTTTAAGCTATAGGGAGAGGCTGAATAGGCTAGGGCTATTTTCCCTTGAGCATCGGAGGCTGACGGGTGACCTTATAGAGGTTTAAAAAATTATGAGGGGCATGGATAAGATAAATAGCCAAGGAATTTTTCCGAGGGTGGAGGAGTCCAAAGCTAGAGACCATAGATTTAAGGTGAGAGGGGAAAGATTTAAAAAGGACCTGAGGGGCAACTTTTTCACGCAGAGGGTGGAGTGTGTATGGAATGAGTTGTCAGAGGAAATAATGGAGGTTGATACAATTACAACATTTAAAAGGTGTCTCGATGGGTATATGTATAGGAAAGGTTTAGAGGGATATGGACCAAATGCTGGCAAATGGGACTCGGTCAGATTGAGATACCTGTTTAGTGTGAGCCCGTTGGACCCAAGGGTCCATTTCCGTGCCGAATGACTCAATGACATATGAAGAGAAACTGAACTGTTAGAACTATATGCGATGAAGTTTAGCAGAATGAGAGGGGATCTCATATGAACCTATAAAATCTGACAGGAAGGATATTATTAAGCTGGAGAGGGTTCAGAAGCAATTTACCAAGATTTTGCCGGGTATGGAAGTTTTGATTCTGACTGGATAGGCTGAGGTTTTACACTGAAGCATAGGATGTTGAGAGGCGACCTGCAAGAAGTTTATAAAATAATGAGGAGTATAGATAGAATTAATGGTAGTTGTCTTTTCCTAAGGATGGGGGATTTCAAGACCAGGAGACACATTTTTAAGTAAGAGGAGAGAGATTTAAAGAAGAGATGAGGGGCATATCTTTTACATAGAGAGTGTTTTACATGTGGAATAAACTTCCTGAGGGTGCGGGTAGAATTGCAACATTTGAAAGAAGTTTGGTTAAGTACAGGAATAGGAAAGGTTTTGGTGGGATACAAAGCAGGCACAGGCAGGTGGGACTAGTTTAGTTTGGGATTATGTTTGACATGGACTGGTTGGACCAAAGGGTCTGTTCCCATGCTGTATGATTCTATGATTAAACAAGGTAAATGTTTCTAATGAACGGTGAGTCCAGAACCAGGCATCATAGATTAAGATACAGGGTATTGAGGACTGAGATGAAGAGAAATTTCTTTACCTGGAGAGTGGATGGCTAGGTTTCAAAAAGACAATGGGCTGCGGATAGCAAGGTGCTTTATCAATACAAGTTTTGTCTGTGATTTTATTTCTATCAGCTGACTGATGATTCACAGCTTTATTCTTTAAATAGACGATGGGAGTAGAATAATGAAGAATTACTTTGTGACATGCAGAGGTTTGCTGTTAACTTTTTAACCAGTGCACTGTAGTTTGCAAAAATTGACAGTCCATCAACTTTGGATGGCACCAACATTTGAATTTTGTACAAAGTATGGAGCGTAAGTAGAAGTCTTATACTCCAGTGATGGCTTTTAATCTGATTACTATTTAAGTCTGAATACAGAATCTGCATCATTGAGTCCCATGCCATATCCCCTAGCATCTTCTGCCTGGAAACATTTTTGGGAAGTATTTATTGATGCACTACATTCTCGATTTGTTGATAAACTGAATATGCACTGAACATAATGCCATGTGGTAGCATGAATAGGAATTTGATGCAAGCACAGAAACAGATACTCGTGGCTAATTCAGACTGCGGGGATGCAAACAATGTCCCCCAGGGGTCAGTGTTGGGACCAGTTCTCATTCAATATATGTCAATGACAGGAACACAAACACAACAGCAAAACCTGCAGAAAATGGTGAGTGTGCTTAACTGTGAAGGAGGCTATCACTGAACGCAGGAAAAGGTAGTAATTTGGAAGGCTGTCTGATGAAATCTAACTTGTAAGCCATGGATCAATTTCCCCCTCTGAGTCAGAAGACCCTTGAATTCAAGGGAGCTGTACAGATAATCTACAATTTCCAAACAAACTTGAAATCAGATCAGAAAACAACCCTTGATGGTCCACTGTAACAAATCTAAAGTGACAATTCAGTGCAGTAGAATTAAAATTTGGTTTTATTGTCACGTGTACTCAAATACAGGAGCACAATGAAAAGTGTACAGTGTCGCCAACACACAGCACAACCTTAGCTACAAAGTACCGCGTTACAAATCCTGAATACAAAAATAAATCAGGTACAAAAATAGAGAAATAAAACAAAAAGGTACAAGTTTTACATTACCGTTCTTCACAGTATACATTGGGAAAATGAAGAAATAGAGTTAAAAGATAAATCTTACAGTCCTCCTATAGCCTGTAATCGCCCCACACTGGGGCTTCCTATAGCCTGTAATCGCCCCACACTGGAGCTTCCTATAGCCTGTAATAGCCCCACACTGGGGCTTCCTATAGCCTGTAATCGCCCCACACTGGGGCTTCCTATAGCCTGTAATAGCCCCACACTGGGGCTTCCTATAGCCTGTAATCGCCCCACAATGGGGCTTCCTATAGCCTGTAATTGCTCCACACTGGGGCTTCCTATAGCCTGTAATCGCCCCACACTGGGGCTTCCTATAGCCTGTAATTGCTCCACACTGGGGCTTCCTATAGCCTGTAATCGCTCCACACTGGGGCTTCCTATAGCCTGTAATCGCCCCACACTGGGGCTTCCTATAGCCTGTAATCGCTCCACACTGGGACCTTCTTTAGCCTGCAATTGCTCCACACTAGGGCTTCCTATAGCCTGTAATCGTTGCACACTGGGGCTTCCTATAGCCTGTAGTCACTCCACACTGGGACCTCCTATAGCCTGTAATCGCTCCACATTGGGGCTTCCTATAGCCTGTAATCGCTCCACACTGCGACCTCCTATAGACTGTAACCGCTCCACAATGGGACCTCCTATAGCCTGTAATCGCTCCACACTGGGACCTCCTATAGACTGTAATCGTGCCAAACTGGGACATCCTATAGACTGTAATCACTCCACACTGGGGCCTTCTATAGCCTGTAATCGCTCCACATTGGGGCTTCCTATAGACTATAATCGCTCCACACTGGGACCTCCTATAGCCTGTAATTGCTCCACATTGGGGCTTCCTATAGCCTGTAATTGCTCCTCACTGGGACCTTCTACAGCCTGTAATCGTTACAAACTGGGACGTCCTATAGACTGTAATCGCTCCACACTGGGATCTTCTATAGCCTGTAATCGCTCCACACCAGGGCCTTCTACAGCCTGTAATCGCTCCACACCAGGGCCTTCTACAGCCTGTAATCGCTCCACACTGGGGCCTCCTACAGCCTGTAATCACTCCACACTGGTGTCTTTCCACATGAGGTCTCTCTTGCCCCATGCTGCTGCCTACTCCATTGCCGCCATCTTGAACCTACAGGAAAGAAGCACTGAAACAACGTGAGAGGTACCAATGATCTGAAGGTGCAACACAAATGCAATTTCTTCCTTAATGTGGAGAGGTGTGTAAGGAAATAGGTACTGAATAGTAAACCTCAAAGGTTGAATATCATATTCCCTACCTTGGGAATTGGGTGGTAGGCAGGTTTTGCATGGAATGACATGATTAGCTACCCACTTTCCTGGTATTTGAGCAGTGGTGGAGACCCTTGGGCCCTTTAGTAGCCAGGGAATCGCAACACGGCAATTGTAGGGGCATTTATTGTAAACCTTATCCTTGGCTTTATGATCGAAGCCAATGATTGGATAATTGTTGCGTCATAAGATGAGATAGAGAAAGGCTATTTAGTATGGCTGTCCATGCAAGAGCTCAGTAATAATTGCAATGAGTCGAATTATCAGGGATGCACTCATTCATGGGAAGTGCCTATGGAACCTGATTTATTTGTATGCTATTAGGAAGAGGACAAGGAACAATTGTTGAGGCTTGACAGATTTTTTTGTTTGGTTAATGAAGTCAGTGTAGCATATTCACATGGGTCTGCGGATTATTTTCAATGTTCAGGCCAATCTTTATCACATCAAAGAAGAAATAAAAACAAACAAAGCCTACAGTCCAGTTTGGTTTCTCCTTAACAGAACCACTTCCAGTTTCTTTACAGTAGACTGTGGGGACATTTCCTTTCCAAATCGACCATACTGATCTTGTCATAGATCTGAGCCTAAACTTTGTAAGTTCTAATTACTACTCTCTCTTAGTTTGGAAGATTCGAAAAGATAGAACCTTTCTGCCAAGCTGACTGCTTCATCTTCCTTCTAGGTAGACAAGCTCGAGGCTGGAAGAACACAGCAAGCCAGGCAGCATCAGGAGGTAGAGAAGTCAACATTTCAGGTGTAACTCTTCTTCAGGACTGGGGGTAGGTGTGGGGGTGCTGCTGATAAAGGATTCAGGAGTGGGAAGAGGGACTGTGAGGTGAGGTAGTGATAGGTGGACACAGGCAGAAGGTACAGCCTGGTAGGTCGATGGGAGGAATGGATCCAGTTGGTAGATCTTTTAGGACAGCAATAAAACCGGCTTCTGGGCACAAGCTGTGTGTTTCCTGGGTTGAATGCTAAAAACATTGCTCAATCCTAGACTCTCCTGAACTGGAAACAATGTGAATGGCCTTAAATCTTTGCCCTGCTTGACACAAATCCAACAGTATAAGCATTTTCTATTAACTCCAGAGGGGTCTGGCATTTACCTGCATTTTGACAACTTGATGGAGGGTGTCCTCAATGCAAAAGTGGGTCTTCATCTCCTCAACAACTTGGCAGTGGTCACTCCTATTAATAGCGTGATGACAAGGTCCATCTACTGTAGGTAGATCGGTAAGGACAAGGTTAAGTACATTTTTCCCCCTTGTTGGTTTCTTTGCCACTTGTTGTGATCCCAGTGTAGCTGCTTTGTCCTTTAGGATTTCAGTCTGGACTGGTGCTACCAATGTGATAAGGATCTGAAATCTGGATACAAGCTGAAGTAACTAGTTGTTGTCAGGATCAACACTTTAATACATGCTTTTACTAACATAGGCAGCAATAAAATGGCTTCTTAATGCAAATAACATGACAAAATGGCTTCTGGGCTGCAAATTGACGATTCTGCTTGAAGTTGCATAAAATGGCTTTTAACCCTGTTAAAGCTGCATAATTGACTTAACCACAGTTTGTCTCCACAGAGATTAGCAGAAAATGCTTCCTTTACAGCATAGAAATAACTAGACTAGAGAAGACCTTGCTGGCCATCCTAACTGACCTTCAAGAACAGATGCAGAGACTACGTTTGTGAGGTAGGAGTACTTGGATGCTGGAAAACAAAGTTGGTTCCCAGGAAATATCATTGGGCTAAGTTGCTGTCAATAAAACCATTTCATTAAAATTGATTGGTAATTGTTTGAATGTGTTCTATGATTATGGCCTGTACCTCTCTTTAAGAAAAGTATAAAAATATCTTTGTTTTAAGCCATGTGTGCAGTTCCACTGAGGAACACGGATGTGTTGTGTCCTTTCAAGGGGTGTCCAATATACAGGATCCATCAACTGAGGAGGCAGTTTGTAGGACGTTTCATTGCCTATATTTAACCTGGTGTCCTGAGACTCCATGGTGTCCAGAGTTAATATTCAGGGCACTGAGGGTAACTCCCTTCCAACTGCTTAGGACTGTGCCTCAATCTCCTCTCTACCCTCCTGACTTTGATCATAATCTGCTGTAAAACAATGGCCAGAACTGTCCACAGTTCTCAGGCTGGGGTCTAACTAGTATTTTATATACCTCTAGCAAAACCTCCATGTTCTTATATTATCGGCCTTGACCAATCAAATGAAGTATCACGTATTGACCACTTTATCGACTTGTCCAATCGCCTTTAGGAATCTGTAAACACAAAGCTCCCACTGTTCCTGTACATTAGTCAGGAGTCTGTGA
The DNA here is from genome assembly GCF_004010195.1 of Chiloscyllium plagiosum. Classification (NCBI taxonomy): domain Eukaryota; kingdom Metazoa; phylum Chordata; class Chondrichthyes; order Orectolobiformes; family Hemiscylliidae; genus Chiloscyllium; species Chiloscyllium plagiosum. The sequence continues at coordinate 23,207,495 of NC_057749.1, forward strand.
TTTCTTGAGTAATCCTGTGGCTATTAGTCTTAGAATCATGGAGTCATACAGCACAGAAACAGAAGAGATTTACCAGGATGTTGCCAGGTATGGAAGGTTCGATTCATAAAGAAAGGCTGGATAGACTTTGATCCTTCAGTCTAATCAGTCCATGTTGAACATAATCCCAAACTAAACTAAACCAGTCCCAAATGCCTGCACCTGGCCTATATCTCTCCAAGCCTTTCCTATTCATGTACTGATCCAAACGTCTTTTAAATGTTGTAGTTGTGACCACATCGACAACTTCCTCAGGGAGTTCATTCCACATGCGAACCACCCTCTGTGTAAAGAATTGCTCCTCATGTCTTGTTGAAATCTCTTTCCTCTCACCTCGTCTTGAATGCCCCATCCTCGGGAAAAGACAACTACCATTAACTTTATCTACACCCATCTTTAGTTTATAAAGTTCTATAGAATTGCCTCTCAAACTCTATGCTTCAGTGAAGGATGTGCCAGCCTATCCAGCCTTTCTTTATAAGTCAAACATTCCATACTCAGCAACATCCTGGTAAATCTCTTCTGAACCCTCTCCAGCTTAATAATATTCTTCCTAAAACTGGACAACCAGAACTGGATACATATTCGAACATATTACCTCAAACTGTTGGGAGGTGGTGTGTAGTGATTGGAACCATGGCTAGATGGATCTTATTGACTATGAAATTCTTGTTCACCTGGACTAAAAGTAGGGAGTCCTGGCTCACAGATATAAACAGGAGATTCAGAAGGTCTCCTCAGTTGAGGAACTGGTTTTTAGCTCAAGTACAGTGTGTGGGTAAATAAAGGGTGACTTGGTGATGGGATACCGGCTCTGTGGTTATTTCATGATGGCCTAGTGGTATAATTGTGAGACTGTTGCTCTAAAGGCACAGGAAATGTTCTAGGGGCCTGGATTTGAATCCTCCCATGGAATTTGCTTCAATTAAATTCAAATTAATAGTCTAATAATGACTATGAAACTATATCAACTGTTGGAAAGAAAAAATCTGGTTCACTAATAATCAAAGGACCATAAGTTAAAGGAGCAGAATTAGACCATTTAGCCCATCGATTCTGCTCTGCCATCTGGTCATGGCTGATGTGTTTCTCAACCGCATTCTCCTGCCTTTTCCCCATAACCCTTGATCCCCTTACCAATCAAGAACCTTTTTATCTCTGTCGTCAATGACTTGGCCTCCACTATCCTCTGCTGCAATGAGTTCCTCAGATTCATCATCCTCTGGTTGAAGAAATCCCTCCTCATCTCAGTTCTAAAGGGTCATTCCTTCATCAATGTCCATGAGGAAATGTAACTGCTGTTTTTTACCTGGTCTAACCTATATGTGACTCTTGACCACCCTCTGGGCAATTAAGGATGGGCAATGAATGCTGCTCTAGTCAGTAAAACCCACATCCCATGAGTGAAAAAAACGTCACCAGATTGAAATGTATTCGTCACTTTTCTGCCCAATTAATCAGTCTACTGATGTCTTCCTACAGTCTACACATTTCTTCCTCACTATTAAGGTCAATCAATTTTCATATCATTTGCACACTTATTAATCTAGTTGCCTACAGTTAAGTCGAAACAGTTGATATAAACCATTAATAGCAGGTGACCTATTGTAATGCTGAATCCCATGGGGAACCCATTGGAAACTGCTTTCCCATCACAAAAACACCAGTTGACTAAAAGTTTTTTGTTGGAATATCAGCCTCCATTTTGTGATAAATTGTTTAAAATGGAACTTGAACCTATGATCCTCGACCAGGATGGAAGTTCTCCTCACCGGGCCTATGGGTGAAGCCTTTGTGAATTTTTCCCCTACGTATCTTCCAAGAAACATCAGCTTGAATCTGTTTAGCTTGTTTAATGTGGAAAACCGCCACAAGGTGCTTCAGAAACGAACAATGAGAAAAAAAGAGGCTTATCAGGAGAAGTGACCAACCGCTAGATTGAAAAAAAGAGTGTTGGGAAGATGACTGGAAAGGAGAAGAACTGGTGGATAAGGACAAGAATACCTGAGTGTTGGACTAGATTTAAAATAACCTGTTCCCTAATTCGTTCCTGACTATATTGTTCTTGCAAATATTGACCCAAATCCATTCCATAAACATGTCCAGCAAACATTTTTGCCAATTTGGGCAAATTCCCCAGAATTATTTTAGTACTTACCTCAGTTACACTTCCTTGATTTACTCCCTACCCAACACTATGATGACTACTTGGTTGAGGAAGGCGCATAAATTGCTCTCACCAATGGTGGCTCAGTGGTTAGCGCTACCGCCTCAGGGACGCTGGGTTCAATCCCACCCTCGGGTTTCCTCCCACAGTCCAAAGATGTTCAGATCAGGTGGATTGGCCATGCTAAATTACCTGTAGTGTGCAGGCTCGGTGGGTTAGCCATCAGAAATGCAGGGATTGAGTGGGATACTCTTCAGACCTGCTGGACCAAATGGTCTGCTTCCATCCTGTAGGGATTTTATGTGAAACGTTTATGTCCTTTACTATTCTTAGGTCTACCCAGACTGATTGGACATCCTGATTTTCTACTGAAATGATTCTTTAATCCTGCTGTAACATCACCTTTTATTATCAAAGCCACCTATCCATTTGTCTAATTTAATCTAAATTTTCTGGAATATTTAGTTCCAAACTTTGGTTATCCTGCCGTCAAGCCTAGTAATAGCTACCAGATCAAATTCATGCTTCACTATCAGCTCCATTAATTAATCTATATTGTTACAAGTGCTTTTTGTATGTGGATATGGCCGCTTCTATATTACCTTTTTAATATGATTCCTTACATGACATTGCCCTCACACTGTCATTAAACGTTTTGTCCATTCCTAACAAAACCTGTTCACTTTTACCCAAGTCACTCATTATCCATATTAGTTTAAAACCTTCATTATTTGAATCACCAGGAATTTAAGGAAATTGGGGCATGTGTGTTATTTACACTTGATTACGCAAATCATTATTTGGCTCAGTTCACCTGCTGCTGAAACCCTCATTCATGTCTTTGTTAATTCTGAAGCAGTCTATTCAATGCCATTCTTGGCTGGTTATCCACATTCTATCTTATGCAAGTTTGAATCTATCCAAGGCTGCCTGTGTCTTAACTCATAGTAAGTTCCATTCTTCAATCATACCTATGCTTGCTACGCATTGGCTCCCAATCTAAAACTATCATGATTTTAAAATTCTAATGCCTCTAATTTTCAAAAGCTTTCCCGACTTTGCCAGTCCTTACGTCTGTAATCTCCTATAACCATACACCCTCTGAGATATCTACATTTCCTTAATTATGTTTTGTTATACTTTCCCAGTTTGGTAACTGCACCTTCAGTTGACTGGATCCCAAGTTGTGCAATTCTCTCCCTACATATCTCTGAGCTCTACTTCACTTTTCTCCTAGTACAGTACAGTAGAGCTGAGTTTATTTGTCATTTCTACCAGATACAACTGTTACCGTAAAAAAACGAGACACCGTTCCTCCGGGACCGAGAAGACATTTCTCAAAACCTACCGCTTTGACCAAACGTTTGGTAATCAGACCTATCAATTTGTGACTCTCTGTTAATGTTTCTGTGTTTGATTCAATGGGTTGAAGGCACTTTTTAAAATAACTCATTGTATGGTTTAGTTCCGTGACCATTAAACATGGAAAGAAAATGGGGGTTATCCCATTTTTGTGTTGGGCGAGGAATTTCTCTCATAAAGACAAGGAACATTCAGTGCAAATGCGAGATAGAAAAGAACTTCTCACTTCTGACTTGCATCTCTACTTGATTTTTCAGCCAGTATTACTTGGCAGTTGATTTTTGAAGGAATTTGAGAAGAAATATCTGCCTACAAAAGAACGAATCTTCATTATCCCTATGGAGCAAAACTCTGAATGTGACCCAACAAACAGTGCATCTAAATCATGTTATGTTGCGTTATTTGGCATTTCATACTCAAATAGCTACCTGAGGGGCAAGTTTTTAGAATGACTGCTTCATTATTTTTTCCTATGAATAAATATTTTAAAATAATACTTCCTTCCAACTATACATGTGCCAATAACAAATGGTCATGATCTGGAATTCATTTAATCACAGGCTAAGGCAGACAGCACTATATCAGGCTGTGCTGTGCCCAAGTGGCGAAGGATAGATTTGGCCTAGAACTCAGCAAAGTCTGAGTTCTCATTTATGTTCTCCCTTCTAACACAGGAAGGGCGGAGATGAGGATGGAGGACTGTTAATCCCCCTGGGATGCAACTAGGCCACATCCTCAAAGTCCTGCTACAAAAACATAAGAGAGAACTGCAGTGGCACGGTGGGTCAGTAGATAGCCGAGCTGCCTCACAGCACCAGGGACCCAGATTCGATTCTACTCTTAGGCGATTGTCTATCTGCAGTTTGCACACTCTCCTCGTGTCCGTGTGGGTTTCCTTCGGGTGCTCTGGTATTCTCCCACTGTCCAAAGTTGTGCAGGTTAGGTGGATTGGCAATGCTACAGTGTCCAGGGATGTGCAGGCTAGGTGGATTTGCCATGGGAAATGTGGGGTTACTGAGATGAGGTGGGTCTGGATGGGATGCTCTTCAGAGGTTTGATGGGCTGAATGGCCTGCTTCTACACATTAGGGATTCTATAACCTATCCAAATTAGGTGATTACTTTGTATAACCCATTATTCAGTTCACAAATACAATCGTGAACAGCCAAGCATCTGTCACTTTATTTCCAGTAGTCATGAAAAAGATATTTCCTCATCTGGAGCAATCTAGAATCAGAGGTCATTGTTTTCAACTGATTTAAAACAGAGATGACAAAAAAATTACTTCTCTCAAAGGGTCGTGAATCTATGTAATTCACTAGCCCAGAGTGCGATGGGTGCTGGGACATTGAGTAAATTTAAGGAAGAGATAGATAGATTTTTAATTAGTAATGGGTTGAAGGGTTATGGAGAGCGAGCAGAAAAGTGAAGGTATGATCATAACAAATGTGGAGCAGGCTCGAGGGCCTACTCATGGTCCCAGTTCTGTGTTCCTATGCTCTCTTCTCCATTCCCACTCTGACTTCACCATCTTTAGCCTTCTATTGTTGCAATGAAAGTCAGCAGAAACTGGTTGAACAGTATCCCACTTTGTCATTAAACACTTTACACTCTTTCCCATTCGTCTCTGAATTCAGCAAATTTATGTCAGATTTGTTCTCAATTTGATGAACAGCAATTGTTGGTAATGTTGTGGGTTTTGCCTATTGAAAGATATTTTACCTGACATGACAATGTTTCTGTTCTCTCTAGTACCAAGAATTAGAATTAGAATGAACTTTATTGTCACATGTACTCAAATGAGCACAGTGAAAAGTGTATAAGTCACCAACCAGAAGAAATTGGTGAGGATAACATGGTATTGAAGGATCCAACAGATGTTTATTACAACTCAATAATATATAGATATTACTTTCACACTCACATCAGCGTCTTGACTCACATTAAGGTATTAAGAAACAAAATGCAGAATTTTTCCATTGATGTGTCATGCTTCAAGTGACCGAGTGAAGTTAGAGAATTTTTTACATTGGGTCATATGCTATGATACAATGAACATGTTCCTTTAAGGAGTACTGATAGACTGGTCATGAAAGATAACACACATTGTCCCTTTTCTAAAGATAAAACTATCCCAAGCAGATATATATATGATGCAGAGGCATGTGTTGTCAATATAATTACACAAGCAAATAAAATAGAGTCGACAAGATTAGCATTTTAAAATTCTGTGTAATGTTTTGTAGATTTAACAACTCACCCTGATCTGGAGATTGAAGCTGAGTGCTCTCCATTGCACATGTTTGGCAACTTGATGTCTTGCTGCTGGTTGCTGTCACTCAGCATCACCACACAATCATTATCATCAGAGTGTTCGTCCTCACTCTATCTGTGCATGATTGGTGTGTCCTACACTGATCTGAGCAGTTCCTGACCCTCCACAATGCATGATCAAGAATGGCTTTGCATGATCTGGGTTGGTTACATATTCTAGGAATCTTTGCTGGCATCCAAATATTTGGATTTGGGTTTCTAACTCGCACTCTCTTCCCAGTGCTGAGTTTTGTACCTGCTTGATTGTCATGTATTTCTTTTATTCTCCTCTGTGTTTGAAGAAGAATATTCTGTACCTCAGAAAGATTAGGCAATTGAATGCTGGGAGAGGTCATTCGTACTAACCGTCTGAACATAAACTATGTTGGGGATGATAATCCTTTCTCTGCTGGTGGTGTTCAAAAATGCTGGAATGCAATGCAGGACTGTAAGAAACTACAGAGAGTTTTAAACACAGCCCAGTCCATCACACAAACCAACATTTCATCCATTGACTCCATCTACACTTCTCACTGCTGTGGGAAGGCAGCCAACTTCATCAATGACCCCTCCCATCTCAGTTATAATCCCTTCCAACCTCCAACTTCTTTCATCAAGCAGAATATATCAAAAGCTTAAATACATGTATCAAGCGGTTCAAGAACAGCATCTTCCCCGCTGTTACCAGACTTCCAATGGACCTCTCACATTTCAAATCTAATGTTGATCTTGCTTTTTGTGTGCCTTCTCTGCAGCTAAATCTTTATATTCCTTGCTCTGCTCAATCACCCTCTAATATTTGTATGGTATATCTGCCCGTACGGCACACGAAACAAAACTTTTCACTGCACCTAGGTATGTGACAATAATAAATCAATTAATGATCACTGAGTTGATAGTCCCTATCACACGAGACCATTTGAGCGTGGATATAGGGTGACAATATGGTATGGGTCACTCCCCACTGAGTACAAATGTTTTGAATTGGTTTACCAGTGAATTGCATCCATTCTCAGCCACTGTCCACACTGAATAAACTGAAAATAACACTCATCATCTCAGTGAGTTGGGTTGGCACATCGTTTGAAAATGGCAAGTTAGGAGAAGTAATCTATCACAAAGACATAAACATCCCCATGCGTTGTGAATCGGTCTATGATTACTTTTCTCCAAGGAATGGATGGAACATCATGAGGATTAGAGGGTTTCTTTGCTGTTGGAGTTGATGCATTTGGCATGCTTCATGCATTCATTAATCTGTGAATATTCTCTTTCATCCCTGATGTAACATGGACATGATAATCCAGTGTAACGATTTTGATATCAAGACTTGCCTGCCCTAGAAAATTACTTAGGAGAAAGTGAGGACTGCAGATGCTGGAGATCAGAGTCGAGAGGGTGGTCCTGGAAAAGCACAGCAGGTCAGGCAGCATCCGAGGAGCAGGAGAATTGATGTTTCAAGCGTGAGCCCTTCACCCATGCAGACACAGGAAAAATGTGCAAACTCCACACAGACAGTCAGAAACGAACCCAGGTCCCTGGCGCTGTGAGGCAGCAGTGCTAAACCCTGAGCCACCATGCTGTTTTGAACAGTATGGTTCAATTCCTGCATCAGCTGAGGTGACCATACAGGACTCTCCTTTACAACCTCCACTGTGTTGTATTCTGGTCGTTACATTACCAAAAAGATGTGGATGCTTTGGAGAGGGTGCAGAGTAGGTTCACCAGGATGTTGCCTGGTGTGGAGGGTGGTAGCTATGACGAGAGGTTGAGTAGATTACGATTATTTTCATTAGAAAGACGGAGGTTGAGGAGGGAACCTGACTGAGGTCTACAAAATCATGAGAGGAATAGACAGCGTGCATAGCGAAAAACATTTTCCCAAAATGGTGGACTCAATTACTAGGGGTCACAAGTTCAAAGTGAGAGGGGAAAGGTTTAAGGGAGTTACGTGTGGAAAGTTCTTCATGCAGAGGGTGGTGGGTGCCTGGCATGCGTTGCCAGAGGAGGTGGTAGAGGTGGGCACGATAGCGTCATTTAAGATGCATTTAGACAGATACATGAATGAGCAGGAGCAGAGGATTACGGATCCTTAGAAAATAGGTGACAGGTTTAGATTAGATTACCTACAGTATGGAAACAGGCCCTTTGGCCCAACAAGTCCACACTGACCCACCCAAGAGTAACCCACCCACACCTATTTACCCCTGACTAATACACCTAACACTATGGACAATTTAACATAGCCAATTCACCTGATCTGCACATCTTTGGACTGTGGGAAGAAACCGGAGCACCCGGAGGAAACCCACACAGACACTGGGAGAATGTACAAATTCCACACAGGCAGTTGCCTGAGTCAGGAATCAAACCCAGGTCCCTGGCGCTGTGAGGCAGCAGTGCTAACCACTGAGCCACCATGCCACCCTAATCAGATAAAGGATCTGGATCAGTGCAGGCTTGGAGGGCCAAAAGGCCTGTTCCTATGCTGTAATTTTCTTTGTTCTTTGTTTTCTCCCTATTGTCTGAGGCACAGAGACCCTCAGGTTAAACCACCTCTCTCTCTCTCTCTCTCTGTCTCTGTCTTTAATGAGAATGTAGGAATGTGGTTAGGTTGGACTTTAGTGACTGTACCTTTACTCTCAATCTCATTGATGCATTTGTGTACGTGCCTATTCTCCTGCTGCCATTGCTGTGATGTTATACTGTCTTGTTAGCGTTTTGTTCTGGGGTCTGGCTTGGCCTTTGAAACTAGGTTTCCCACATATGTAGGTCAAAGGTCCCTTCATGCCACATGTTTTACAGATACCAAGAAAAGACAGACATGTTTTGAATGGGAGCAACAAACTGTATGTGTTAGAGAGTTTGCTGGCTTGGCGAGCTTTGCTGACTGTTGCAATGATGTGTGTTGTACTAGATACACATAATTGTCGTAGGCCTACCCTATGGATTCATGATAACACCAGTAAAATTTTCTTGTCATATTTGAGCACGACACATTTGTCTTTGCTGACTGTTGCAATGATGTGTGTTGTACTAGATACACATAATTGTCGTAGGCCTACCCTATGGATTCATGCACCCATCCATCCAAAGGAATGTGTTAAAGGCATGTCTCTTTCTCTAATAGGAAAACTCCTCCTGACAGGATTTGATTGGTGATCAATTGACTGAGCTGCTCTGATAGATTCTCTTCCGAAAAGTCACACTCGCACCCTTTGCTGCATTATCTGGCCAATAGACTTTTGGGGCTCCTGTTTTTAACACAAATTGGAGTCTGTTAACCTTGAAATTAATTCTTACCTAGAGCTCATCTTTGAGAACCATCCAGTTCTTTTCTGTGTCTTTCTGACTGTCCACAGGAAAAAAAAACACTTGGGTTAATTCTGCGAATCACATCAAGTCAATGGCAAGTGAAATGATCAGACAGAGGTCAGCCGGGTGGACAGCATAAAATATGAGTTCCCTGCATCATAAAGCTGTTCCTTTTACAAGGTTACTGCGCCCTTGAGTTTTTTTCACAGAGGCTCCAGCTAGGCGGGGTTTAAAAGGTTTATTGTTTACCCCTAACAGATAATGCCTCTGGCCTAAGGCTTTCGTGTCTTTAAAAAACCAGTATAATCCTTCTGACCTTTTGGGATTTAAGCCGGAGGTGTCAGAAAAGTTACCACAGGGATGGCCACCGGGATGCTTGGTGGCCCCCATGCATTCATGGCGACATTGCTTCTTGATCCTTCGATGTTGGTTTTTCCTACCACTGTGAAGCCGAATTCACCAAGCGCTGGATTGTTCACCCACTAAGAGGAAACGTGAGCTGGATTTAGACCGTGGTGAGACAGGTTAGTTTTACCCTACTGATGTTGTGCTGTTGCAATAGTAATCCTGCTCAGTACGAGAGCAGATTCAGACATTTGGTGTATGTGCTTGGCTGAGGAGCCAATGGTGCGAAACTACCATCTATGGGATTATGACTGAACGCCTCTAAGTCAGAATCCCACTTAAATGTAACAATACCCTAGTGCCGTGGATCGCTGGTTGGCCTAGGATAACCAACTCCGGTCAGTATGTAGAGCCGTTTGATTCTGGTCTGGAGTGCAGCCATATGGGCACCGCCTCACTCCTTTAATCACACCTCATGTTCTTGGGGAACCTGATGCCGCTTAGGGCAGCACGGTGGCTCAGTGGTTAGCACTGCTGCCTCACAGTACCAGTGTCCCAGGTTCGATTCTGTGTAGAGTTTGCACATTCTCCCCGTGTCCGTGTGGGTTTCCTCCGGGTGCTTCAGTTTCCTCCCACAGTCCAAAGATGTGCAGGCCAGGAGAATTGGCCGTGCTAAATTGCCCATTGTGTTAGGTGCATTAGTCAGAGGGAAATGGGACTGGGTGGGTTACTCTTCGGAGGGTAGGTGTGGACTTGTTGTTTCCACACTGTAGTGAATCTAATCTAAATCATTCATAGACGACCTGATTCTGGCTAAGGGTTTCATAAGTAGCAGAGCAGCTACCTCCCTGCGATCTATTGAAAGTCATCCCTCGAGCCAACCAGTGAGCCTTACGTCTGTTGTAGGAAACATTTTGGAAAGGATTATATGAGGTAGGAGTTATAATCATCAAGCAAGCAACAATTTGATTTCAGATAGTCAAAGTGGTTTCATCAAGGGCTTGTACGAGGGGGCATAACTACAAATTGAGGGCTGATAGATTTAAGACAGATGTCAGAGGCAGGTTCTTTACGCAGAGAGTGGTAAGGGCATGGAATGCCCTGCCTGCCAATGTAATTAACTCAGCCAGATTAGGGAGATTCAAACAATCCTTGGATAAGCACATGGATGATAATAGGATGGTGTAGGGGGATGGGCTTAGAATAGTTCACAGGTCAGTGCAATATCGAGGCCGAAGGGCCTGTTCTGCGTTGTATTGTTCTATGTTCTAAGGGGACGTGGCCAGCTGTCTAGCTGTGCAAGTCAGTTCAGTTCGGGGGTTAGTTGAGTCAGGGTCACAGTTGAAACTGGAAGGGCTCTCCCTCCTTCTGCCCTCCTGACTTCGTAACCTTTAAGCTTTTTGTGTCATTTTTTCTCTTTGTGCTAAGGGATGTGTTTATTGGGACCGTTGCAAGTATTTTCGGAACAGCATCATTAATTCAGGATAATCTGTTGGGGTTTTGGGTAGGATAAGTTATCCAGTATTCTATTTTCTGTTCTTTATGTTTCATTCCATAATTTTGTAAATAAATCCTGTTTGTTTAAAACTTGGCAGTTGGACCAGCTAATTACCTCCGGGAATATCAACTATATACTTACCTGAAACAATTAGCACAGTTACAGTCTGGGGTACCTGCTTATAAAATGTTTTGAGGGGTCCGGCGTAGTCCATGACACCTGACTGGGGCTGTTAACCTGGTCCAATCAGGGTGCCTGGCTGATAAAGAGGAGTGTCAGGAGTTATGCTCACTCTGAAGAACCTGGGTCAGTGTCAAGTACTATGCATGTGTAAGTAAAGGGTGACTTGGTGATAGGATAGCGGCTTCTATGTCGTTTCTTCATATGTAAGACCTTTAGTGTTTTTTTCCCCTCAGGATCATGTGATCCTTTAAATAGAATTACATACATTATTTGCTCAGTAATGATGTCACTGGGTAGCTAGTCAATCTGCTTTTCATTTCTCTTTGTCACTCTTCTCTTTAAAGAAGTACAATGCAATAACAATAGAGAATGTTGGGAAAAAACCTCAGGTATGGCTGCATTCTTTCTCTGTGGAATTCAATAGGACAATTTTCTGAACTGAAAGAGAGGGGTAATTATTTTTTAATACTGTTGACAAGGTGGGAAGAGGAGCAAGTAGAACAGACAGTGAGGATGTCCATAGCAAAAGGGGAAGGGATTGCTAATAATAGTTGAGGAGAGATGTAGATACAGAATAGGTGTGAATAGTAGAAAGTAGATCAATTTTGCTGAGAGGAAACCCATGCAAATAAGACACTGTGAGGTTGAATGGAAGGTACTGTTCATGGTCTGAAGCTATTGCATGCAATGTTAGGTCCTGAAGATTGTAAAGTGCCTAAAGAGAAAGTGAGGTGCTTTCCATGGGCTTCACTGGAATACTACAGCATGCCAAGGATGGAAATGGGAGCAAGAGAGCAATATGGTGTACTGAAATGGCAAGCAACTGGAAGGAAGTCAGGCAGCATCCAAGGAGCAGGAGAATTGACATATCAGAAATGAGCCCTTCTTCAGGAAGGGCTCATGATGGCAAACGTTTGTCCTTCCTGAAGAAGGGCTCATGCCCGAAACGTTGATTCTCCTGCTCCTTGGATGCTGCCTGACCTGCTGCGCTTTTCCAGCAACACATTTTCAGCTCTGATCTGCAGCATCTGCAGTTCCTCACTTTCTCCAAGCAACTGGAAGGTTAAGGTCCATTCTTATGGACAGAGCGGCCATCCATTCTGCATTTAGAGTCATAAAGATGTACAGCATGGAAACTGGCCCTTTGGTCTAACTCGTCCATGCTGACCAGATATCCCAACCCAATCTAGTCCCACCTGCCAGCACCTGGCTCATATCCCTCCAAACCCTTCCTATTCATATACCCATCCAGATGCCTTTTAAATGGTGCAATTGTACCAGCCTCCACCACTTTCTCTGGCAGCTTATTCCATCTTTCCTTTGCATGAAAAATTGCCCCTTAGGTCTCTTTTATATCTTTCCCCTCTCACCCTAAGCCTATGCCCTCTAGTTCTGGACTCCCCAACCCCAGGCAAAACACCTTGTTTATTTATCCTATCCATGTCATTCATGATTGTATAAACCTCGATAAGGTCTCCCCTCAGTCTTTGATGCTCCAGAGAAAACAGCCCCAGCCTATTCAACCTCTCCCTGTAGCTCAAACCTCCAACCCTGGCAACATCCTTGTAAATCTTTTCTGAACCCTTTCAAGTTTCACAGAAGGAGACCAGAATTGCATGCCAAAAGTGGCCTAACCGCAACATGACCTCCCAACTCCTCCACTCAAGACTCTGACCAATAAAGGAAAGCATACCAAATGCCTTCTTCATTATCCTATCTACCTGGAACTCTACTTTCAAGGAGCTATGAACCTGTACTCCAAGGTCTCTTTGTTCAGCAACACTCCCCGATTTGTTTTCCCAAAATGCAACATCTCACCTTTATCTAAATTAAACTACATCTGCCATTCCTTAGCCCATTGGCCCATCTGATCAAGATCCCATTGTAATCTGAGGTAACCTTCTTCACTGTGCACTACACCTCCAATTTTGGTGTCATCTGCAAACTTACTAACTATACCTCGTATATTCGCATCCAAATCATTTATATAGATGACAAAACGTAGTGGACCCAGCACCGATCCTTGTGGCACTCCACTGGTCACAGGCCTCCAGTCTGAAAAACAATCCTCCACCACCACCCTCTGTCTTCTACCTTTGAGCCAGTTCTGTATCCAAATGGTTAGTTCTCCCTGTATTCCGTGAGATCTAACCTTACTAATCAATCTCCCATGGGGAACCTTGTCGAACACCTTACTGAAGTCCATATAGATCCCATCTATCATTCTGCCTTCATCAATCCTCTTAGTTACTTCTTCAAAAAACTCAATCAAGTTTGTGAGACATGATTTCCCACGCACAAAGCCATGTTGACTATCCTGAATCAGTCCTTGCCTTTCCAAATACATGTACATCCTGTCCCTCAGGATTCCCTCCAACAACTTGCCCACCACCGATGTCAGGCTCACCAGTCTATAGTTTCCTGGCTTGTCCTTACCACTTTTCTTAAATAGTGGCACCACGTTTGCTAACCTCCAGTCTTCCAGCACCTCACCTGTGACTATCAATGATACAAATATCTCAGCAAGGGGCCCAGTAATCACTTCTCTAGCTTCCCACAGAGTTCTAGGGTACACCTGATCAGGTCCTGGGGATTTATTCACCCTTACGCATTTCAAGACATCCAGCACTTCCTCCTCTGTAATATGGACATTTTGCAAGATGTCACCACCTATTTCCCCACATTCTATATCTTCCATGTCCTTCTCCACAGTAAACACTGATGCAAAATACTTGTTTAGTATCTCCTCCATTTCCTGCGGCTCTGCACAAAGGCCGCCTTGCTGATCTTTGAGGGGCCCTATTCTCTCTCTAGTTACCCTTTTGTCAATGTATTTGTAAAAACACTTTGGATTCTCTTTAACTCTATTTGCCAAAGCTATCTCATGTCCCCTTTTTGCCCTCTTGATTTCCTTCTTAGGTATACTTCTACTTCCTTTATACTCTTCTAAGGATTCACTCGATCTCTGCTGTCTATGCTTGACATATGCTTCCTTCTTTTTCTTAACCAAACCCTCAATTTCTCAAGTCATCCAGTATTCCCTAAACCTACCAGCCTTTCCTTTCACCCTCAGAGGAACGCATTGTGTCTGGACTCTTGTTATCTCATTCCTGAAGGCTTCCCGTTTTCCAGCCATCCCTTTACCAATGTAAAGAGTACCGCTTTGAGAGCGACAAATACAAGAGGCTAGATTGCGAAAGGTACAAGTAATTTGCTGCTTCACCTGGAAGGAGTGTTTGGGGTCTTTGACAGTGAAAAGGGAGGAGGTCAAAGGGCAAATACCATGACTCACTGGGCTAGAAAATCAAACCTCACCATTTCTGCAGTCATTGAAGATAAGAGAAAATTTAGTCAAACTATCCAAAATCCTCAATCTGCCTGTTTGATGATCTCAGGTTAAAAGATTCAAAACTCACCAAGTTTCTGCAATCAATAAGAAAGTAACTGTTTCTTATTATGACCAAATTGTCTTTGATCTATGCTAATTAGGAAAGATGAATTGTTAACTTGTGAATCTGCAAATTAAAGTCTACCCCTTCTTAAATTCTCTCTGGCAGACACAGACAAGTGGGTGGCACGGTGGCACAGCGGTTAGCACTGCTGCCTCACAGCGCCAGAGACCCGGGTTCAATTCACGCCTCAGGCAACTGACTGTGTGGAGTTTGCACGTTCTCCCCGTGTCTGCGTCGGTTTCCTCCCACAGTCCAAAGATGTGCAGGTCAGGCGAATTGGCCATGCTAAATTGCCCATAGTGTTAGGTAAGGGGTACATGTAGGGGTATGGGTGGGTTGTGCTTCGGCGGGTCGGTGTGGACTTGTTGGGCCGAAGGGCCTGTTTCCACACTGTAAGTAATCTAATCTAATCTGACAAGACACAAAAATACAGACAAAACGTGGATAGTAAGGATATTAAAAAAATCAGAGAAGCACAATTTGCTCGCACATGTCTGGACCACAGGATTCATTGAGTTGCTTCCTTTCCCTTCCCTTTTAGTTTAGTTTCAGCTCTTTACTGTCGACACAAAGGTATTTGTGTAACAACGCTTTGTTTAATTTACTGGTTGAGCATGCATCCTCTCACTTTCTTTAAATGCATTTTATTTCTCCTTCAACGTGGGATTTGAAGATAAAGGTGATCGAAAGGCAGCTGATTGTAACCGAAAACCTTTCAGTACTTCCGCACAAGAGAGAGAGAGAGAGAGAGAGAGAGAGAGACAGAACAAAGAGAGATTTTTCGATGCTTTCTCTTTGCATGCTGCTGGTTCATTGCTGCACTAGCCCCACACAAGCATTGATCGCGTAGTCAGGAGCGAGAGCGATGTTTTCAAGCAGTTTTCCTCCAGTTCAGAATCCACCAGTGTTGTGATATCTGCTATTGCTCACACTGTTCCAGGAAAAGTATACACTTTGGGGTGGCACGGTGGCACAGTGGTTAGCACTGCTGCCTCACAGAGGTAGGGGAGGCCCAGGTTCAATTCCCGCTTTGGACAACTGTCTGTGTGGCGTTTGCACATTCTCCCCGTGTCTGCACGGGTTTCCTCCCACAGTCCAAAGATGTGCAGGTTAAGTGAATTGACCATGCTAAATTGCCCATAGTGTTAGGTGGATTAGTCAGGGTAAATATAGAGGGGGTGGGTTTCTCTTCAGAGGGTTGGTGTGGACTTGTTAGACCGAAGGGCCTGTTTCCATGCTATAGGTAATCTAATCTAATCAAAGTACTCCAGTAAACGTGTTTTTTTAAATTACAGGCATCTCTTTGTGCAGTCTCCTTGGTTTAAAGCAGTATTTTTGTTTCCTAGTCTACAGTCCAAACATAAAGGAAATGTAAAGATATTGCACCCAAGGTTGAGGGGTGACCTTATAGAAGTCTGTAAAATCATGAGGGGCATGGATAGGGTGAATAGGCATTTTTTTCTCCCCCAGGGTAGGGGTCCAAAACTAGAAGGTATAGGTGAGAGGGAAAAGATTTTAAAAAGAGCAAAGATGCAGACTGTGTTGCATGTACAGAATAAGTTGCCACACAAAGTGATGGAGGTTGGTACACTTACAACTTTTAGAAAGCATCTGGATGGGTTTATAAATAGAAAGGATTTGGAGGGATATGGGCCAAATGCTGGCAAATGTGACTGCATTAATTAAGGATATCCGGTCGGCATGGACAAGTTGGACCGAAGGATCTGTTTCTGTGCTGTATAGCTCTATGACTGTGACTCTACACTCCTCCATCCTTCAAAGATGAAATGTCATTCGAAAATTGCATTTCATCACAAGGTATGCGGTAGACCCACAACAATAAAACAAGATTTATATCCAACTATTCATACCTCCCCCTTATACAAGTTTGATAGAATCTGTTACCATCTCTTAAATTCTTGGTCGTATCAATAGACTTTAGCTGGACAGTCTTGCATTTTAGCATCTTAATTTTCCGATTAAAATTATTTGTCAAAGAGAAAATCATTTGGTTCTGTGCGCACAGTCTCTTCACCCAAATAAAAACAATGTCAATCCAGGATAATAATATCGCCAAAATGTTCACTTGAAGCTAAAAAAATTAACTTTATTGGGTTCTGCAGTTAATTCCTCTACATCAGTGTCTAAGATTATACTAAATTAATCTGTCTCCCAGGTCAATGTTCTTGGATTAGAATAATTGAATTCTTCCTGTGATTCTAACTCAAATAAATACTTGAGTAAAATCATCCTCAAGATACGACTAGAAACACTTCACGACAATTCCACCATCAGGTCCATTTCCCTATTTTCAGCTGCAGTAGCTGGTTCTATCACAGTTATTTCACTAAAGTCCACTTGCTCAGATTAGAAGAGAGACCTGATTACTCCAAATAGCTGATCAGCATTTGAGTTAAACAACAGAACCTCACTGGGACATTTATTATTCAGAACCATCACATCAGATTCAAAAATCTACTTCCAGAGGCCCACTTCTGAAACATTGGTCTGAGCTCCACACGCCCATTCCTTTGAGGCAACAGCATTTAAAACTTTTCACTGTATGATTTTTGTCAAAAATGATTAAATTGCTTTTTTGCTCATCAAACTGAATATCAGGAAAACAATCAGTGTGAGGAATTTGAATCTCTGTTGCTTCTTGTTTTGTTCCCAGGTTTAACAGTTCTAATCAAATTTAATTAGTCAAACTCAATACATTTCCTGTTTTACCTGAATGTATGCCCTGATCCCCTCTGTCAGCATCACCTGAGAATTTTCCCACTTCAAAGCCGACATCAAACATTCTAAGAAATATTGACATTCTGGAATTCCTTCAGACTATGTTTCAGTGGTGAGCTGCCTGTCCTGATTCTTCATCAGGAATCATTCCAGATGAAGGGCTTATGCCTGAAATGTCGATTCTCCTGCTCCTCGGATGCTGCCTGACCTGCTGTGCTTTTCCAGCAACACATTTTCAACTCTGATCTCCAGTATCTGCAGTCCTCACTTTCTCCTCCTCAATAAAAAAAGGCATGAGGGGCAACCTTTTTAGACAGAGAGTGATTCATGTATGGAATGAACTTTCAGAGGAATGATGGATGCAAGTACAGTTACGACATTTAAAAGACATTTGATATGAATGAGAAATGTTTGGAGGGATATGGGCAAAGCGCAGGCAGGTGGAACTAGTTTTGTTTGGGATTATGGTCAGCATAGACTATTTGGACTGATGGGACTATTTCCATGCTGTATGACTCCATGATGTTCTATGACTCCGTAACTATCTAAAACCACCAACTTGCCTGATAGGGGAACTCACCTTAAAGCAAAACAGTTACTAGGTTTCTGAACTTAATATATTTTTTAAAAATCTGTTTGTTATTAAAAAATGTCAGACTAACGGAAAAGATGCAACGGACATCGAGAAAATGGGAGAATGGGATGAAATCCTTACAGGAAGCAGAGTGTGAAGAAATGTAGCCAAGGCAACTGTGGGAGTTGATGAGTTTGTAATAGATATTGGTAGTCAGCTTATCCCAGAATTGACATAGCAGAGAAGGAAGGGAAGGCAAGAATTCATCCATTGCATCTTTCTGCTGATGCTGCCTTCTACAAGGCTACCTCTGACATGTTCTCCTTTTGACTGCTTGTGTGGAATACCTCTGCTCTAACCATAAGAATGACACCAACCTTCCAATTTCTTGCCATTTCAATGCATCGTCTTTCTCTCAGGATTACATTTCTGTTGGAAGCTTAGGGTAGTACCATACTGAATCACACGCAAATTAGATTTTCCATTTAGGCACTTTATATCCTAAGGACTCAATACTGAGTTCTGGTTTTATTTCAGATCTACTTTGCAGTTACTTGAGTGCAACGCAGTGTTAACTAATTTTTTAAATCCTTTTTGATTACTTTTGTTTGCTTTATATTTTTCTGTCATTGTTCCTTTACTGGCTTTGGCCCTTTTTAAAATCATAATTTTCAGAACTACTAGCTCATAGTTACAGAGATTTTGCCTGAAGAAGTAATGACACTCTGATGACGCCACTCTACCTTTGTGCTGACCTGGAGAAGAAAAGTGGTAGAACCTTCTGAGGTCTGGATACAGGTATTCTTATTGTACAAAGTTAAAAATCACACAACACCAGGTTATAGCCCAACAGGTTTAATTGGAAGCACACACTTTATGGGCGGCACGGTGGCACAGTGGTTAGCACTGCTGCCTCACAGCGCCAGAGACCCGGGTTCAATTCCCACCTCAGGTGACTCTCTGTGTGGAGTTTGCACATTCTCCCCGTGACTGCGTGGGTTTCCTCCGGGTGCTCTGGTTTCCTCCCACAGTCCAAAAATGTGCAGGTTAGGTGGATTGGCCATGCTAAATTGCCCATAGTGTTAGATGAAGGGGTAAATGTAGGGGGATGGGTCTAGGTGGGTTGTGCTTCAGTGGGTTGGTGTGGACTTGTTGGGCCGAAGGGCCTGTTTCCACACTGAGAGTAAAGCTTTCAGATCGTTGCTTCTTCATCAGGTGAAGGAGTGAGGGTCTGAAAGCTAGTGTGCTTCCAATTAAACCTGTTGGACTATAACCTGGTGTTGTGTGATTTTTAACTTTGTACCCAGTCCAACACCGGCATCTCCAAATCATGACTTCTTATTGTAGAAATTATATTCCTAAGTGTCTTCAATTCCTTTTTCAAAGCACTTTGAAGCTGTGCCATCAGAATTATTGAACCATGTTTTTTTTTAATGACCAGAACAGTTTGTTTTTAAAAGAGGGAAAAAGAGAGAGGTGGAGAACTCTTGGTAACCTTTGTTTTTGATTGTATTTGTAACGTTAGACTTTTTATCCTTGAGTAAAGGGACTCCACCAAAATTTATTGCATCTTGAATGAACTTAGATTTTCGTCAAAAAATAAATAGCCTTGTCTTCCGGCTATCTGCAACTCTGTTGATTGTATTTGTAACGTTAGACTTTTTATCCTTGAGTAAAGGGACTCCACCCCAAAATTTATTGCATCTTGAATGAACTTAGATTTTCGTCAAAAAATAAATAGCCTTGTCTTCCGGCTATCTGCAGCTCTGTTTGCCTGCCGTCATAGAATTAGATACTGCTGACAGTCTGAATGGTTTAATGTGCAGAGCGGTTGTTCAGCTGTTCTTCAATTAGTTTTCTAACTGTCTGAGATCTTTGAGACTACTTTCAAAGAGAGCCACCCCTGCAAACCATGGTGTGGGTTCCGCCTCCAGAAAGATACTTACCTGACCATGGCAGTATTTATGGTTATCCCTCATAATGTAAGAAACAAAGTGTGGATAATGGTATTGAAGTGTCCAACAGATGTTTATTACAACTCACTATTAAATACAAAGTTTACATTCACGGGCACATAGTGTACACAGGCTAACATTAGGATATAAAGATCAGTATACTCCTATTGGTATGCTATGCTTCAAGTGATCTTAAGGTGGATTCTGAGATCTTTATACCATGTTACATGTTATTATCCAGTGATAATATGAGCATGTCCTTTTAAGGTTTACTGACACACTATCTATGAGACTCTTGTCAGTTACAGCTCCTATACATCCAATATTTGTTTCTTTACTTTCTGCATCACTCTGTCCTATTCCTATCTCATCTGTCATTTAACTGCTACTGTTTTCCATCCTTGCCTTCATTCTTTCATTTGCCCCAGCACTCCTCCTCTTTCCCCTATAACCTTTGTACATTCTGCAGTGGAAACTGTTACATCTCTGTTACCTTGCAGTTCTGATCGTACATCATTGACCTGGAATGTTGTCCTGAGGCTTCCAGTTCAGCCAATGTAAAGCCAAGACCCAGAAGGGTGGGCCTTATTTTCTTTTTTCATCTCCTAATCCTCTGCCAGACATCAACTAACTCGATTGTTGCCTGAAAAGAAGTACTCAAATCTTTTACCCAGGTGTGCTTCCCTTGTGTGACAGACAAAAGGCAGGGAACTGACATGGAATTTAATTAAACAAGCGTTTCTTTATTTAACCCTTTCAGTACTAATTGGATGTAGGTTTGCTCACTGAGCTGCAAGGTCCATTTCCAGACGTTCCGTTACCCTACTAGGTAACATCTTTAGTGGGCCATTCAGTGGAAATGATATCACCAACCCAAAGAACATATAAATAGGAAGCAGGAATTTTCAGCATTGCTTCGCCTGAGGCCCACTGAAGATGTTACCTACTGGGTAACGAAACGTCTGGAAATGAACCTTGCAGCTCAGCGAGTAAACCTACATCCAAAACCTCAACCCGAACTATAAATCTTCTCAAAACTTTCAGTACTAATACTTGAAAGATACATTCATTGCAATCTTTACCTCTCATTTCATCTAACTTCAACTCACTTCATTTAATTTCACTCTATCTTACTTAATCCACATCTAACTGTAATGTTAACTCTATAAGTTTGGCTTGAGCCGTACTACCCCGATTTCAGTAATGTGGCCAGCTTTGTTCTCCATGTGCATCTCACCTCGTGGCTCTCTGTCTTCTTTGAAATTCCTTAAAGGCACACGCTTTTGAAAAGTGGTTTGGGAGACTTCTCCAAGAAAATGCCTTTGTTCTGTAAAATTTGTTCATTTCCAGAAAGATCTCAGTCAATGAATCAATCAATGTCTGATCACGTGGTTCGATCCCCAGCCCACGGAGTTTACTAGTGAACACCTCCCAAGCAGCAAATGGTGACATCCCATATAAGGTAGCGGTAGTGGCAAGACGTCGAGAGACCACCATGGCTGAATTAACTCCTTGGAGGCTAGTGTCCCATCACCAAGTCACCCTCCATTTACACGTGCACAGTACATGAATGACCCAGCTAGTACAGTGCCAATCCCTGAAGTGGTAAGAATCTCTGAGACTCCTGTTTACTTCTGTCAGCCAAAGGTCCCTGATTGGCCGAGGTTAAAAATCCCATTCAGGGACCTCATACTCATTGAGACCGACCTGGGCCTTGATCCAATCACTACAATGACACTTTGCCTTATTTGGTGAACATAGGAAACTACAGGTCACACATGTCCTAGTTGCAGTCTTAACTAAGTATTACTATTACACAGTCTGCTATGATACACAGCCCATTATCAGCCACGAATAGTACCCATTAGCAGCTATTCATTCCCCCAGATTGACCTTTATCCTGTCCTTTCACAGAATCATAGAATTCCTATGTATGGAAACAGGCCATGCAGCCCAACAAGTCTACATCGACTGTCTGAAGTGCATCCCACCCAGATTCACCCCATCTCTGTAACCCTACATTTTCCATGGCTAACCCACCTACTCTGCACATCCCTGGACAGTATGGGCAATTTCCCATGGCCAATCCACCTTAACCTGCACATCTTTGGATTGTGGGAGGAAACCAGAGCACCCGGAGGAAACCCCAGCAAACACGGGGAGAATGTGCCAACTCCACACAGACAGTTGCCTAGGGCTAGAATTGTACCCGGGTCCCTGGCGCTGAGGCAGCAGTGCTAACCATTGAGCCACCATGCCATCCTTTGTCTGCCCAATTGTTTTTGTCTTGCTTTGGGCTCTATCTACACCTACCATTTACTCCTTACCCCCCACCCAAGCTTCTGCATAAAAACCAAACTTTTCCTTGCTACCATCAGCTCTGAAGAAGGTTCACTGAATCTAAAATGTTAACTCTGCTTTCTCTCCACAGGTGCTGCCAGACCTGCTGAGCTTTTCCAGCAATTTCTGGTTTTTGTATCAGCAGATAGAAATTGAGAGGCATGAAATTCAGGGATCTGATGGATCATGGAGTATAGATCTTGAAAGAATGTACAGGTTGGTAAAGATGGGTGGATTGGGAATATGGAGAGCTGGAGGGAGGGAGAGTTTGGGGGCAGCAATACTGGTGGACGTCAGATAGTGTGGGGTAGATGAGAAACATCAGGAAGCGTTAGAGAGAACCTGGACAAAATGAGGGATTGGGTCAACGGAGATTACATAGACCGGAGTGATTAAGTGAGAATGGGGTGGAGGAGTGAAACTTGGGGTCGGAGATCAGGTTATGAGAAACAGCTGAGATACAGCAGGGTTGTAGAGTGATCAAGGTTCAGAGCTCAGGACAGATTGAGAAGAGAGTCTGTAGGTTAACATAATGGACTGGAGGACACTTTCAGCCTCCTTCTGACCCACAAGGAATGTTGTAAAGACACACATGATGGATAAGAAACTTAGTGCTTCCTGTTACCAGTTGTGTCACCTGAGGGCTAGCCAATAGAAGCTCCAGGAGGAGGAGGGATAGATTTGTGGGGGCATTTAAAGCTCAATAAAGATGTTGGGGCAACTCAACTGTTGAAACTTTGACATCTCAAACCTGAACCCTAACCCAAACTCCAATCAAAGCAACTCTGGACATAACAGACCAAGGGTAGAGTTGATCAGCCAGCACACTCCAAGGAAATGGGCTCTCCAGATAAATATTCTGATGTGGTTGAGAAATCTCCATTCACCAGTTTTTTTTTTTAGGACTTGATCCTGGATAGTTGGTTAGCAAGCTCTTAGGAAACTGGAAAGCTAAAGGGAGCTGAGGATAGATCCAGGAAGGAGCAAGTTATATCTATAGCACTGCTTGCAGGTCAAGAGAATCAGAAGTATTTCACAAAACACCCTGCCACTAAGCTTTCTGAAACAACTCTTCAGAGGCTGACATCCCATCACCCTTTGACAATAACATTGCCTCTTACCAAGTCAGACATTCCAGGGGCTCAATATCGCTGACATGTACCCTTTTATGTCAGCCAGGGCTCCCTGTTTGGACTGGATTATCAGCTTCAGTCAGTGAACTCATATTAAAGATGTCCAGCTGACTGACCTCATTACAACCGCTACACCTTCCTTCCAGAGGATTGGATGTACATACAACATCCCATACCCCTTTCACAACTCCCAGAGTTTGAGGATTGCATCCTCACCCAAGCTTTCTGTAATGGCCTGGTCTGGATTGCTCTGACTCACTCCAGCCAAACCTGTCAATCTGGCTCAGTGTGTCAGGAGATCAGCTATCTCAAGTTTCTAACCACTGCTGTCAACTTTCAGACACCTGTTGAAATGAACATATAGCCTCCTTTTCATCTGAACTTATGAATAAAGAGTAGGAATAGGCATTCAACTCCTCAAGCCTGCTCCACCACTTAAGATCATAGAGTCATGCAGCATGGAAACAGATCCTACAGTCTATAGAATAGAATCCCTATTGTGGAAACAGGCCCTTCGGCCTAACAAGTCCACACCTACCCTCAGAATTGTAACCCTCCCAGACCCATTCTCTATTACTCTACATTTACCCCTGACTAATGCACCTAACCCAAACATCCCGGGACATTATGGGCAATTTAGCATGGCCAATCCACCTAACCTGCACATCTTTGGACGGTGGGAGGAAACTGGAGCACCCGGAGGAAACCGAAGGCAAACCCAGGGAGAATGTGTAAACTCCACACAGACAGTCACTCCAGGCTGGAATTGAACCTGGGTCTCCGGTGCTGTGAGGCAGCAGTACTAACCACTGAGCCATTGTGTCAAACATAATCCCAAATTAAACTAGTTCCACCTGCCTGGTCCTGGCCCGCATCCCTCCAAACCTTTCCTATTCATGTATTTATCTAAGTGTCTTTTAAACATTGTAACTGTACCCGCATCAATCACTTCCTCAGGAAGTTCATTCCACATACCAACCACCCTCTGTGTAAAAGGATTTACTCCTCATGTCTACCCCATTATAACACCTCATCCCCCTCTTTATTGCCTTTGTTATAGTTGTAAATAGGCAGGTTGTATTGAGTTGGATTTATTTGAACTTCCCATCTACCTCATCCCCACTTTGGGGGTAAACATTGTGCCTCCGATAAGTCACCTTTTCTCTTTCTGCTGATGCTACCTGGCCTTCAGAGTGTTTCCAGTATTTTCTGCCATTCAATTGCAGAAGAGTTTCAAATCGAAGAACAAAAGTAACTATTAAAAGTAAAGGACACAGGAGGGAAACTGGGCCACCACATCCACAGTTTGTTTAAAATCACACAACACATGAATCACTTTGAAATGCATCATTTGGGCACTTGTGTGGTGATAATAAAGCATGACTTTCATCTCCTCCCCAAGGTTTGCTTTTTCCTGCCACCCAGAAAGAACTACATTTAAAAAAAAATACAACAGAAAAGACATGGTTATGCTCCGTGCACGATGATTTATCGCTTTGGTAATCATTAGCCTAGTTGGGTGACCTTTGACCTCACTGCATCAACACATGAACAGGAGTAGGTCATCCAGTCCTTTTAGTCTGTCTGCCATTCAATAAGATCATGGCTCATTTGGACCCTAACTCCATATGCCTGTTTTTGGCCCAATCCCTCAAAACCTTTGCTTAAAAGTTTACCAATCTCAGATTTAAAATTAACAATGTAAAATTCATAGAATCATAGAATCCCTACAGTGTGCAAGCAGGCCAGTTGGCCCATTGAGTCCACACTGACCCTCTGAGGAGAATCCCATCTAGACCCATTCCCCTATTCTGTAACCCTGCATTTCCCATTGATAACCCACCCAGTCTGCACATCTCTAAACTGATCCAGTATCAACTACCATTTGTGGAAGCAGGAAAATCGACGTTTCGGCCCTCCTCTCATTATACCTCTCCACCCTTCAGGCACTCTGCCTGTATTCCTGATGAAGAGCTTTTGCCTGAAATTTTCCTGCTCCTCGGATGCTGCCTGACCTGCTGTGCTTTTCCAGACTCTAGTTTCCAGCATCTGCAGTCATTGTTTTTACATACCATTTGTGGAAGACAGTTCCAAATATTCACCACCCTGTGTGTGTAGAAGTGTTTCATAACGTATCTCCTGCACAGTCCGCCCCTAAATTTTATACAATTACTCCTAGTTCAAGAATCTTCAATGAGTGAAATAGTTTACCTTTATCAACCCTGTCTTTTCCTGCTACTATCTCAAAGACTTCTGAAGTTCATCCCTCATTATGTTGCACTATTGAGTTACAGTCCGAGGTGACACATGTCAGAAGCATTGAGAATTAATGCATTCTTAGAGTTCTTAAAGCTGCAGCTACATTTAAAGGGACCACAACTGTTACTGGGTACAAGACTTGAAATAACTTGGCTGCAGTGCAGAGCACCTTCACTTTCCTATGTAGCTTTGGAGATATTCCCGAAGAGGAACTCTCATTCCTCATTATATACAGATCCACGTTTTCAAGTACTCGTGCCATTGCAATTTCCTTCCTTGAATTGACAGGTCCAGATGCATCACATGGTCCTTTGCCGGAGATAGAGTGTTTCTATTATAGCATTATCCATGGTTTTTTGTTAACAACAGGAGGTCCGTTCCCCTAATCCCTGTGGATAATAAGGATTTTTAGAATTAGAATTAGGTTTATTGCTCTGTGTATGCAAGTTACAGAAAATCTGGACTACAGTTAAAAGTGTAACAATGTCATCAATCCATGGCACCATCTTAAGTACCTAGGCACAAAAGAAAAGAGAAAAAACAAATTACAGTACATTAGAGATATCCATAGTATAAGTGCAAGTTAGGAAAACAAGAAATAAAACTAAAAACATAGACATTAAAAGATTTGGTGCACATTAAAAGAGAGTTTGATTATTCTGGGTCCTCCCCGACTAAAAAGCCCCAGAAAACCTGCTTGATGGAAGGAGGTGGGAATGCTGACACCAATAATCCACTGTCCGCTGTGTCGCACTGTCAATACTGATAATACTTCAGCCCTCCACTTGAGAACTATGTCCCATGTGAGAACGCAATGATAGCTTCCACATTAGTATCTTCCTAGTTGTGCTAATTTCTGCCCCAATGACTAACTTGGCCAATCTAGGGACACCAACCTCAACATCATCTCCTACCTCTTTGCTGCCATAACCATCAACCCTTCCTTATTCATGACTCTTCCATTAGCCTCCTTGATGGCTGGTCCCTCATCTATAAAAGCCTCTACCTAACCCACCCTGGTACAAATACTTCTGAGCCACTCCCAACCATATCTTTCTCCTCTGCCTATCACTTTACTTGTCATTTGAGTTGATTTATTATCGTCACATGTACCTAGATACAGTGAAAATTTTTTTTATTCATTCACGGGATGTTGGCATCATTGGTTAGGCCAGCATTTATTGCCCATCCCTGAATGCCCGAGGGCACTTAAGAGTCAAACGCATTATTGTGGGTCTGAAGTCATATGTAGGCCAGACCAGGTAAGGATGGCAGTTTTCGGCCCTAAAGGGCATTAGTGAACCAGATGGGTTTTTCCTGACAACCTATAATAGATTCATGCTCATCAGCAGACCCTTAATTTCAGGTGCAGTACAGGCAGATCATAGTATACAAAGATCACAGGGTGATAGAACAAAGCAAGGAATATAGAGTTACGGCTCCAAAAAAGGTGCACAAAAAGCTAGATCAACATTAGATTTAGAGTTAGAGAGTTCCATCCAGAAGTTTAATAACAGCAGGGAAGAAGCTGTACTTGAATCTGTTGTTACTTGTGTTCAAGCTTCCCAACAGAAGAGGTTGGAAGAGATTGTGACTAGGGTAGGAGGGATCTTTGATGATGTTGGCAGCAGGAAGTGTAGATGGATGGAAGGTTGGTTTGTGCAATGGACTGGGCTGTGTTCACAGCTCTCTGTAGTTTTGTACGGTCCCGGGCAGAACAGTTGCCGTACCAATCTGTGATGCATCCTGATAGGATGCTTTCATTAACTTCCACCTCACTGACCTCTCAAACAAAATCGTTGGCATGAACCTCCCTCCCATGCCCCATGTTGGAAGCCTGAGCGAGATTCTTCCTCGGCCTCTGCCACCATTGCCTCCGAATCCACTTGGATTTTCAACCCAAATCCAAAGTTCATGGTCTCCCTCTGTTTGTATCATAGAATCAAAGAAAAGTACAGCAGATCAAGAGGCCATTCTGCCCATCGAATCTGTACCATCTCTCAAGTTAGTCCCAATCTCCTGTTCTTTTCCCATAAGTTTTTTTTCTATTTCAACAGGTTATTTTCGAAAGCCATTATTAAATCTGCATCCACCACCCAGCAAGATAATGTATTCCGAATCCTAACCATTCATTGCAAAAAATGAGTTTTTTTCTCATGATTTTAAACACCCCAAAGCAAATTTCCTCTTGTTTCATTCAATCTTTTCCTATCCCGGTAACCACTTAATTGTTATAACTGTTTCAGGGCTTTGGTGAGACCACTTATGAAATATTGTGCGCAGTTTTGGTTATTAAAGCAAGGAAGGGGGTGGCAATGGTTAACACTGCTACCTCCCAATACCACAGACCTGGGTTCGATTTCACCCTCAAGTGAATGATTGTTCAAACTCCACATAGACATTCTCCCCATGTCCATTTCAGTTTCCTCCCACAGTCCAAAGGTGTGCAGTCTAGGTGGATTAGCCAAGGGAGATGCAGGGTTACAGGGGTAGGGTAGGGGGATGGATCTGGGTGGGATGCTCTTTGGATGGTCGTTGTGGACTCGATGGGCCACATGGTCTGCTTCCACACTATAGGAATTCTATGCAAACTTGCATTACCTATTAAGTCATTCCCTGGGATGACGGGTAAACCTATATTGAGAGGCTGAGTAAATTGGCTCTATGTTTGTTTGAGTTTAGAAAATTGAGATAAAGGCAATATTCTGAAGTGAATTAATAGGATATATGCTGAGAGATTGCTTCCGATGGCTAGGAAGTCATGTTCATAAGTGGCTTGAAAATGGGCTGATTGTTTAGAAGTGAAATGATAAGCCAAAGGGCTGTGAACTCTCTATCTCAGGGGGTTGTGGATACTGCATCGTTGACCACATTTAAAGCTCAGATAAACACATCTTCAATGCCTTGAAGAATCAGGATTGAGCCGAAAATTGGAGTTGAAGCCCACGATCAGTCATGATTGTATTAAATGGTGGAGCAGAAGTCGAGAGTGTAGTGCTGGAAAAGCACGGCAGCATCAGAGGAGCAGAAGAATCGACATTTCGGGCATAAGCCCTTCATCAGGAATTAAATGGTGGAGCAGGCTTGATGGACTGAATGACCTATTTCTCCTTCTATTTCTTGTGTTCTTGTATTGTCACCCCTGCTAGAATCTTCACACCTGACTCTTTTGTCACTGACTCGGCTGTTTGTGATTTTTCTACATTGCTATCGCCACCAATACCTTCCGATATTTCTAACCATCACTCCCAGAATCATTAACAAATGTTGCTGGACAAATTGGCTGCAACATTTTCACAACCTCACTCTCAACCTCTCAGATCCATCACCTCTGCCTTTCCACCCATTATTAATTCCCCGCCTCTATGGATCTGGCTTTTCACATCAACAATCCCATTTCTGCCAGGTTGTGCTCCATCTTCTGCCCACTTCCCTTGTCCTGGCACGGTCTTCATTTTCTCAGTTGTGCATCTGAGCGTGGAGCTAGTCTGGTGCACAATCTACTCTCTCCGTTCAGGCGGAACCTGTTTTATCTCCTCAGAGAATGGTCGGGATTTAAAGCATGCTACTAAATGGAATGAAGTTAATTGGAGCGACACGATGGTTCAGTGGTTAGCACTGCTGCCTCACAGCACCAGGGACCCAGGGCTGAATCCAGCCTCGGGTGACTTTCTGTGTGGAGTTTGCACATTCGCTCCATGTTTGCTTGGGTTTCCTCCGGGTGCTCCAGCCTCCTCCCACAGGATGTGCAGGTTAAGTGCATTGACTATGCTAATTGCCCCATAGTATCCAGGGATGTACCGAATAGGTGGATTGGCCATTGGGAATGCAGGATTACAAGGATAGGGTAGAGGGAGAGGTCTGGTTGGAGGGTCGGTGTGGACTTGATGGGCTGAATGGACTGCTCCCACACTGTGGGGATTCTATGATAGCTCAGTTGAATCGATGGCTGGTTTCTGATACCAAGTGACACCAGCAGAGTGGGTTCAATTTGTGCACTGGCTGCGATTACAATGAAATTCCCATCTTTTCAACCTCGTGTGAGGTGACCGTCAGGTTAAACCACCACCAGTTGTCTCTTTAGTAATGAAGTGGGACTATAATGCCTTTACCTCCCCTTTATTATTTCATTCAATCACACATTTGGGTCAATGAGGGCACACTGCTATGATATTATTTTAAATAAATTTAGAATGACAATCTACAAAAATCTCTCCACACTGATATTTTATTTCAACAAGTATGTTTAAATATTGCTCATATTTGGTATGGTGTGACAATTGTCACATCACTATTTGTGGGAGCTTCCAGTTTGCAATTTGGTTGCCAGGTTCCCTACATTGCAAAAATTCAAAGGTACCTCCAGGCAGCGGACAGCAGCCAAAGATGGTGGCAGTGATGGTCACAGTTAAGACCTTGTGAGCCACGACGAGGCCTGGCATGCCCGATGGAGGTCAGCAGCGGAGGTCAATGGCATAGGAAGCTGCCAAAATGGGCGGGTCTTAGCCCAGCGCAGGGGAGAGCGAGCCATTTTGGGGATAGCCCAGATCAGAGCATCTGCAGGCCCATGGCTTTGGAAAGGACCGTAATGTTTGACTTTTTAAATTGTATTTCTTTATTTTCCTGTTTTTATACTAAGACGTCTGTGGTGCTGAACTTCATTTCTTCATTTTTCTACTTCTGTAACAAAGACTTTTTGTACCGAAGATGGCGCAGTGTACGGTGACATTGTACACTTTTCACTGTACTCCTGTATTCTCCACTTGAGCACGTGGCAATAATATCTAAATAGAGAGTCATAGAGTCCTACAGCACGGAGACAGGCCCTTTGGCCCAAGCTGGTCCATGCTGACCCAAATTGTCCATCGGCACTAACCCCATTTCCCTGCACTTGGCCCATATCCTTCTAAGGAGAAAGTGAGGTCTGCAGATGCTGGAGATCAGAACTGAAAATGTGTTGCTGGAAAAGCGCAGCAGGTCAGGCAGCATCCAGGGAACAGGAGAATCGACGTTTCGGGCATAAGCCCTTCTTCAGGAATGAGGAAAGTTTGTCCAGCAGGCTAAGATAAACGGTAGGGAGGAGGGACTTGGGGGAGGGGCGTCGGAAATGTGATAGGTGGAAGGAGGGCAAGGTGAGGGTGATAGGTCAGGCTGGGGTGGGGGCGGAGAGGTCGTGAAGAAGATTGCAGGTTAGGGAGGCGGTGCTGAATTTGATGGATTTGACTGAGACAGGCTGGGGGGAGGGGAAATGAGGAAACTGGTGAAATCCGAGTTCATCCCTTGTGGTTGGAGGGTCCCTAGCCGGAAGATGAGGCGTTCTTCCTCCAACCATCGTTTCGCTGTGGTCTGACGATGGAGGAATCCAAAGACCTGCATATCCTTGGTGGAGCGGGAGGGGGAATTGAAATGTTGAG
>NC_057749.1:23241374-23339764 GCF_004010195.1 Chiloscyllium plagiosum
ACCGCCTTCCTAGCCTGCAATCTTCTTCCTGACCTCTCCGCCCCCACCCCAGTCTGACCTATCACCCTCACCTTGACCTCTTTCTACCTATCACATTTCCGACGCCCCTCCCCCAAGTCCCTCCTCCCTACCTTTTATCTTAGCCTGCTGGACAAACTTTCCTCATTCCTGAAGAAGGTCTTATGCCCGAAAAGTCGATTCTCCTGTTCCCTGGATGCTGCCTGACCTGCTGCACTTCTCCAGCAACACATGTTCAGCCCATATCCTTCTAAACCTTTCCTGTCCTTGTATTTGTCCAAATGCCTTTTAAATGTTTTTAATGTACCCACCTCAACCACTTCCCCGGCAGCTCATTCCATATGTGTACCACCCTCTGAGTAAAAAGGTTGGCCCTAAAGTTCCCTTTTTTTACCCCTCTAACCCTAAACTGATGCCCTCTAGTCCTCGATTCCCCAACCCTGGGAAAGAGACTGAGTGCATTCACCCTATCCATGCTCTCATGATCTTCATAGAATCCATGCAGTGTGGAAATAAGCCCTTCGGCCTAACAAGTCCACACCGACCCTCTGAAGAGTATCCCACCCCAGACCCATTCCCCTACCCTATTACTCTACATTTCCTATGACTAATGCACCTAACTTACACAGCCCTGAAGACTTTGGCGCAATTTAGCATGGCCAATTCACCAAACCTGCACATCTTTGAACTGTGGGAGGAAACTGGAACACCCAGAGGAAACCCACGCAGACACGGGGAGAGTGTGCAAACTCCACGCAGACAGTCACCCAAGGCTGGAATCGAGCACAGGTCCCTGGTGCTGTGAGGGAGCAGTGCTAACCACTGAGCCACTATGACATATATGCTTAATCTAAATCTTAATTGGCTATGAAGAGCTTTACACTGTCCAGTGGTAGTGAGAGGTGCTATACAAATGGAAATCTTCATTCTTCTTTGAACAAAATTGCAGTGCTGCGGGAAAATGGTACGGGAGTGGAACTGAACAGAGAGTTTGTTCAAAGTGCTGACACAGGCACAGTGGACTGAATGGTCTCCTTCGACACTGAGACTCTCTGATTCTGTCATAACAGTGCCAGGATGACTTGATGCTAAGACAGGGCTAGTTGACTTGCTCATTCATTTCCGTCCTAAGGACAGTTTGTATTCCCAGCTCTTTTGAAAGCCAATATCCATTTGTCTGTCCTTGTCCTGCCAGCAGCAGGAATTAAAATCAACATCAGAACCACAAATGGAGGCACTAATACTAGTTAACAACAGTGCAGAGGGATTCAAATGCTGCCCCTAAGAGACGTGCACTAGATACGATGAACAGAAATTTCCCCAGTGGTCTCTGGCTGTTGAAATGTCTGGTCTGAATCTAGAAGTAAAGAAATTCTGGAGACCATGACTGTACTTAGCTATAGTTTGAACATTGCAAAAGGGTTCAAAGTTAATAAGAGATTCTATCTAGGTCTAAGAGCGCGGCAGGTAAGATCTTCATTTCACATTAGAGATTGATTGCCTCGTTCCGAAGCAACTCCCTTGCTCATTAAACTCAGCTCACAGCAAGATTGTTTCCAAAATTGCTGATGGAGCCCTCCACCCTATTTGCCCCCTGGAAGAGGCATGAGTGAAGATTATGGTCTTGAAGGGCCCATTTTTGCTGACAGGAGCGTTTGAGGTTTCAGCCACAGATCCCTGCTGAACAAGTTTGTCATTTGCTAGCCAAAATGCAAACACAAAGATAGCGCAGCTCAAACTCATTAAAGCACCAATAATAACTTACATTGATATGACACCTTTTATGCAGCAAAAAGATGCTTGACAGAAGTGTCATCAATTCAACATTAGGCGATTTGAGGAAGGGCCACTGGACCCACAAGGTTGACTGATTTCTCTCCCCAGATGCTGCCAGACCTGCTGAGCTCTTCCAGCAATTTCTGTTTTTGCTTAAGGTAATATTAGGACAGGTTAGCGGTTAAAGATTTAGTTGTAAAGAGGATCTCAAATGGGGATGGAGAGGTGGAGAGGTTGAGGCAGGAAGTTCACCTTGGCGTCAGTAAGCACAGACATCAGCGTTAGAACCATAATGATTGAGGGTCAGCCAGTCCAGGAGAATTGCAGACATCTCAGTCTTATTGTTGCTGTGGGCCTGGAGGACTTTATGGAGATGGTGAGTGCCAAGGTCATGGAGGAATGTCAAAACAAGGATGACGCTATATAAAAAAAAGTTGAGATGTTGTTGGGCTGGGAGACAACGTCAGGAGTTGTGTGAATAGGACTTGGTGCAATAGGCTGTGTAGCTTAGGAGGAGTTCAAGGTTATGGAGGGTAGATTAGGTTAGGTTCCCTACAATGTGGAAACAGGCCTTTCAGCCCAACAAATCCACGCCAACCCTCTGCAGGGTAACCCACCCAGACCCATTTCCCTCTGACTAATGCATCCAACACTATGGGCAATTTAGCATGGCCAGTTCACCTGAACTGCACGTCTTTGTACTGTGGGAGGAAACCCACGCAGACACGGGGAGAATGTGCAAACTCCACACAGACAGTCACCCGAGGCTGGGATTGAACCCACATCCCTGGCACTGTGAGGCAGCAGTGCTAACCACTGAGCCACCGTGCCATCCCATAGGGGATGGGAGACCCAGCCAGGAGGGCATTAGGATCATCAAGTCTAAAAGTAACAAATGGATGGGATGAGAGTTTCAGGGGAAGATCAGCTGAGGTGAGGCAGTCATTGGATGAGTTAGCGATGGAAGCAGTCAAACGTCTTGATGGTAGCATGATATGTCAAACGTTCATCTCAAAGTCAAAAATGACAATAAAATCATTAACAGATGGATGGCATGAGGGGAAATCTTTTGCACAGAGTGTGGTTGGTGTGTGGAGTGAACTGCCTGAGGAAGTGGTGGATGCTCAATGTTTAAAAGACATTTGGACAAGTACATGAATAAGAAATGTTTGGAAGGATATGGGCCAAGTGCAGGCAGGTGGGACCAGTTTAGTTTGGGATTATGGTCGGCATGGACTGGTTGGACTGAAGGGCCTGTTTCTGTTCTGTATGACTCTATAACTTTGTCCCAGTGTGCTACTGCATTCGACAGTGATGGTACGACTGAGAACAATATTTTCCCATAATCTCTTACCTCTGCTTTTTCCAGGGAGAATCAGCATTTGAAGGCAGAGCGACGGGAAAATATAATCTGACACTGAGTGGAAACAACAGGTTGTTACAAACTTCAGGATCTACGTTCAGAGACTGAGCAAGTTTTGCATGCGAGCGACCCATGTTTTTGCACTTCTCTCCTGCACAGATTCCAAGAACAAGCAGTAACCTTGCTGAGTTTAAGTCGCGGGTCTATCACAGCACCTGGACTATCATATCAGTTAATAATCACACGGGGAGCTAATTAAGCTCCCTGAAACGGGGAATGAAGGCTACGGGTTAATGATAAACTACTAAAGTCATGCGATGTAATTCACATTGTTGAATTGATCCTGAAATGCTCATTGAGAGGTTAAGAAAAAGTCTCTGCTCCTGTTTGCTGATGACATTCACTTGAAAAAATGGGAACTGTCGTGGAGAGACGCCTGTGCAAATCTTCGCCCACAACTTCAGCTGCGTTGCCAAGTTTTAGAAAGATGACTTCACTCAGAGACATCATCTTATTTTAATCTTTCTAGCACCTGTATAGGGAGAGACTTCCAGTGACAGGTGCCTGGATAGAATTGATCTATCTGCCTCTAATTACAGACCCAAAGCAGAGAGCTGTGTTTTAAATCTCCAGAACAGCAGACAACTCTCTGAAAATCCTCATTTCTGTGCACCTTTCACGGGGTTTATTTTTACAGTCCTCTTCTTCTCATTCTTCAGCTGCTTTAGAAAATAGCGTTAGCTTGGCTTCAGTTATGACACAAGATAAATGAGCTCTGGGTCCTCAGTGCCTCAGTATGGCTGTCAGGGGTTACCAAAATAGCAAACTATTTTTCATAGTGCGATGTGATATGAAATTAGATGCAGCAGGCAAGCTAACATTTACTATCACAGGTAGTGTAGTGGGAATACATTTGGTTTTCTTCTGTGTCAAAGTAACTTCCTAGAATTTACATACAGGCTGTGTTCAGCGATAAGTTCCTGTCGTGGAAATTACTGAATAAAGTTTCTACAAAAAAAAAGAAAATCTGAGAGTACTTTTGCGGCTCATTAACCCACTCCGTTTTAAAATTCTGCAGCCAT
The DNA here is from genome assembly GCF_004010195.1 of Chiloscyllium plagiosum. NCBI lineage: Eukaryota > Metazoa > Chordata > Chondrichthyes > Orectolobiformes > Hemiscylliidae > Chiloscyllium > Chiloscyllium plagiosum. Next base: position 23,245,614 of record NC_057749.1, read on the forward strand.
CGCTAAGCTTTGTCCCTTCCAGGCAACGTCCAAACTGTGTCTACTTTAAAGGCTTTCCCTAAAGTTCTGCATTTGCTCTGAAGTTCTGACACCATTGCCCATTAGCCAGCACAGCCCTTTGGTGAATGCAGCCTTGCGTGAGGGGGCAGGCAATGTCTACTTTTCTCCTTGACACAGGAGCCTTGCTTCTTTCCCCACTGGAGTCTGAAGTGCTTGTGGCTAAGAAACAGCCTGCAGGAACTAGCTCCACAACCTCCCTGCTGAATCTGGTCACAGTAACACGAGGTGACATTAAGAGCCATCAAGCCCCAGCACTCCCTTTAATCTCACATCCCCACTCCAGGCTTCATTGGGTCATACCTCTGCTCCAATATGCTGCCCAGTAAAAGCTGGGAGTGTGGAACTGAAGTACAAGGGCTCATGGGGATTGAATAAAGGTTTTGTAACTGAGACAGTGAAAGTAAATATCTTCGTTAGTTATATTCCAGCCCACTGTGCTCAGGCAATGAAGGGAGCCTAGAATAATACCTGAACTCCCAATCTTTATCAATTCCAATCTGAGAAAAGGTGGAACTACCAGCCCCTGGTTGAACGAAGCAATCCATTTCTAGTGTGCAAATAAATTTCAAACAAAACAGTGAGACCTTGAAATTAATCCTACAATCTACATGATAATTTGTCGCACCCAAGTGCCCAGGCAATGACCATCTCCCACAGGAAAGAATCTAATCAGCACCGCTTGCCTTTCAATGGTATTACCATCATGACATCCCCACCTATCAACAACCTTGGGGTTACCACTGACCACAAACTGAACTAGACTCACCACATAAACTCAGTGGCTATAACAAGCTAGGAATTCTGGGACAAGCAACTCATCTCCTGACTTCCCAAAGCCTGTCCACCATCTACAAGGCACATGACAGGAGTGTGATGGAATACTCCCCACTTGCCTGGATGGGTGCAGCTCCAACAACACTCAACAAGCTTGACACCATCAAGGACAAAGTAGAATGTGCAATTGGCACCCCATCTAACCCATCTAATTCACTCCCTCTACCACTATCACGCAGTAACAACAATATGTACCATCTACAAAACGCACTGCAGCAAATGGTCAGTGCTACTTACACAGCTTATACCAAACCTGCGACCCCTATAGCCTAGAAGGACAAGGGCAGCAGATACATGAGAACACCACCTCCTGCAAGCTCCCCTCCAAACCACTCACCATCCTGACTTGGAAATATATTGCCATTCGTTCACAGTCACTGGGTCAAATCCTGGAACTCCCCACACTAACAGACCTCTGAGTCTACCTGCATGGCCCACTGTGGTTCAAGAGGCAGGTCATCACCACCTGCCACTCAAGAACAATTAGGGAAAGGCAATAAATGCTGGCCTAGCAGTGCTGCCCGCATCCTATGAATTAATCTTTCTTGTTAGAATCCTCCATAAATTCCATCTGTATCCATGTAGGAATGGTGAATCCTGCATGGAATATTTTACCATGCACCTGGGGGAAGAGAAACATTCCTGGGGACTCTTACTTGTCTATTCCACATAGGAACAGTAAAATCGATGTTTCGGGCAAAAGCCCTTCATCAGAAATAAAGGCAGAGAGCCTGAAGAGTGGAGAGATAAGCTAGAGGAGGGTGGGGTGGGGAGAAAGTAGCATGGAATACAATAGGTGAGTGGGAGAGAGGATGAAGGTGATAGGTCAGGGAGGAGGGTGGAATGGATAGGTGGAAAAGAAGATAGGTAGGTAGGACAAGTCATGGGGACAGTGCTGAGCTGGAAGTTTGGAACTGGGTTGAGGTGGGGGAAGGGGAAATGAGGAAACTGTTGAAGTCCACATTGATGCCCTTGGGTTGAAGGATCCCGAGGTGGAAGATGAGGCGTTCTTCCTCCAGGCGTCTGGTGGTGAGGGACCGGCGATGAAGGAGGCCCAGGACCTCCATGTCCTCGGCAGAGTGGGAGGGGGAGTTGAAATGTTGGGCCACAGGGCGGTGTGGTTGATTCAATGTGGACTTCAACAGTTTCCTCATTTCCCCTTCCCCCACCTCACCTCAGTTCCGAACTTCCAGCTCAGCACTGTCCCCATGACTTGTCCTCTCCATGCTTCAGGCTCTCTGCCTGTATTCCTAATGAAGGGCTTTTGCCTGAAACGTCGATTGTACTGCTCCTTGGATGCTGCCTGAACTGCTGTGCTCTTCCAGCACCACTAATCCAGAATCTGGTTTCCAGCATCTGCAGTCATTGTTTTTACCTATTCCACGTAGAAACCAAGGCAGTGAGCAATCTGTTCCTCCATCATGAATGGATACTCCCTAATCTGCACCCCCCTCCACCTCATCGCAGTTACACCATCTACTGCGAGGTGCTGGGAAACTGAACAAAACCCAAAACCCAGCAAGATAAAACTAAACCTCTGGAAACTGTTTCTCCAGCCCTCACTTGTGACCCAAGTTCAAGAACCACTCTGAACCTGGTATAATTCATGAAGACCTCAGGTAAATGAGGTTGCTTAGCTCAGTTGGCTGGATGGCTCAGTCCTGATGCAGAGTACTGCCAAAAGTCTGGGTTCAATAGCTGCAGCAGGTAAGGTTAACATCAACAAGCTCCCCTTCTTAAAATCTCCCTACACTTGAAATGTAGTGCCCTCATGTTAAACCATTATCTCTGCTTAATGGGAGATCACCCCTATGGTCTCTTTATCTTTAAGTTTAGATTCCCTGCAGTATGGAAGCAGGACCATCAGCCTAACAAGTCCACACCGACCCTCCAAACAGCAACCCATCCAGACCAATTCCCCTACCCTATATTTACCACTGATTAATGCAGCTAGCACTACGGGCAATTTATCATGGCCAATTCACCTAATTGGATTGATGGAGGAAACCCACGTAGATATGGGGCAAATACACAAACTCCACACAGACAGTCACCTGAGGGTGGGAATCGAACCCATATCCCTAGTGCTGTGAGGCAGAGGTGCTGTGAGGCAGCAGCGCTAACCACTGAGCTACTGTGCCACCCCACTAATGAATTGGTTCAGCTCCCTCTTGAGGACTTCAGGAGTATGTTATTAAGACTAATGCTTGACTCTATACGTATGAATGTGTTTACTTGCAATTGCTGTTGATAACTAGAATAATTGAAAGTCTAACAAAGCTTACAGATTTATCTATGGATCTGATTTTCTCAGTGTTCAAGAAGGCAATTCACCACCACCTTCTCAAAGGCAACGAGCACAGGCATTGAACGCTGGCCAGCCAGCAATGTCCATGTCCCCAAATAAATAAAAACAAATGCAATCATGGGTTTTGCCTCTCACTCAGAATGCCAGGTAATGACATGGAAGGAAAATCGTTGATTGTAATTAGCTGCATTCCGAAATGGCCAATGTGAAATGATTTTCTAACAAATAAAAATGCATTCAGATTAAGAATTACAGCATGAGGAAAACCAGGCTTATGGTTCAATTATGGGAAATCCTATAAGATGAAGTCAGAGTGCGGAAGCACACAATTTATCATCCTGATGTCCCTCTGTCCAAAAGTACTCTTCACACCATTGTGTAAATGAGAGGTGTGGGAAATAAGGAGGGCTGCACAGAGTTAGTCTCCACAGTGAGGGAGTCAGTCACCTGACATGCAGGGACCATTTTTCACTTCTCAAGGTGATACAGGGCACCAGAACCCCAGGTGATTGTCCGTAAATCCCCACAGTCAGGAAGCTCTGTTTGCATGCAATTGTTTAAGAAGCAGTATGTTCGATCTCACCTTGTTGAAACAATGCCAACCTTCAAGCACTAACACCATTGCAATTACAGCACATTTCAGACATGGTTCAGTGAGTAGTCTCTATTCAGAATCAATGCATTGTGGGTTCAAGTTCCCTTTAACAGACTGACAACACGAGGGAGACAGTAGTGTAGGAGTATTGTCACTGGATTATTAATCTAACAGCTAACGTTCAGGTTCAAATCCCAGTTTTGTAGCCACGAGGATTTAAATTTATCTGGAATCTAAGATTAGTCTCAGTAGCCATACAAAGCAACATTGATTGTCTCATACAGAAGCTCATCTGGTTTACTGTCATGAACCAGGTCACAGTGTGGACTACTGGAACAGATATCAGAGTTTTTTTGTTTTCCTTTACTGGTTTTGGGTTTTGTTCAGTTTCCCAGCACCTCACAGTAGATGGTGAAGGGGGTGCAGGTTAGGGATTATCCATTCATATGATGGGGCAACAGATTATTCTGTAAGGTTTCTGTAAGGCATAGAGTCCCAGGACTGGCTCTCTCCTCCCTGGTGCAAGGTAAAATATTCAATGCAGGATTCACCATCCCTGGATGGATAAAGATGGAATTTATGGAGGATTCCACCAAGGAATTTTTAAAATATATTACTTCACAGGATGTGGGCAGCACTGATTGCAGCATTTATTGCCTTTCCCTAATTGTTCTTGAGAAGATGGTGATGACCTGCCTCTTGAACTACAGTGGGCTATATAAGTAGGTCAGGAGTTCCAGGATTTGACCCAGTGACAGTGAAAGAACAGCGATATATTTCTAAGTCAGGATGGTGAGCAGCTTGGAGGGGAACTTGCAGGGGGTGGTATTCCTAGGTATCTGCTTCCCCTGTCCTTCCTTTAAGCCCACAAGTGACTCTGGACCCATTGTGATGTGGTTGATTCTTAATCACCTATGAACCAATCTCATTAGCCACTCAGTTCAAGAAGGAATTAAGTATGGGCAACAACTGGTAGCCTGTGAAACCCAGATTCCACAAAGAATTGAAAAAAGATATTCAGGAAGGCTGCAGTGTTGGAGATGATGTCGATGAAATGAGATACAAAACCAAAGTACTCAGGAGGATGTGAAATATCTTAGTTTGAAGAAGAATAGGGGTAGTCTGTGTGATATTCTGGCCACTGATCTTTTAACTCATACATAACAGACATCATCTGATCATTTATTAGTTTCACTAATGTCCTTCAGGAAAGGAAACTGCCATCCTTACCTGGTCTGGCCTACATGTGAGTCCAGACCCATAGCAATGTGGTTGACTCTTAACTGCCCTCTGGGCAATTAGGGATGGGCAATAAATGACACCCTAGCCAGTGACACCCTCATCCAATGAATTAAAAAAATTGTTTGTGGGAAATTACTGTGCGAAAATTGGATATTGAACTTTTTACATTACAATGGCAACAACTCTTTAAAATGTATTCCATTAGCTGTCAGGGACTTTGGGGCTGAGTTTATGGAAGGTGCTTTATAAATGCAGGGGTTTTTTTTTTAGCCTAAGTGCCAAATGCAGTGGGTGAATTCTTATTGCGCAGAAATCGAAAGAATTGGAATTTGAATCCCAAGTTCAGTTTGCAGTAATGTTATTAAAGTTTGCTTAATGAGGAAATTGAGAATTAATGAGGAAAAGCCAATGCAGATTTGTTAAAAACAAACCATTTTGAACAAGCTTGGTTTATACGGTGTACGTAGATTTCCAAAACACATTGGATACATGTGCCACATGTTGGCCAGCAAATATGTAACCCCTTGGACTAAAAGGGGAGGTGCCAACTGGGTTTCAATGTTGATTGAGTGACAGGAACCCGGGTACTGGTGAATGATTACTTCTCAGTTTGGAAGCAAGTGAACAATCAGGAACTCAACGGAGTTGTTACCACTACCACCGCTTATCCATAAAATCCCTACAGAGTCCATTTGGCCCTACAAGTCCACACCAATCCTCCAAAGGGTATCCCATACACACCCATTCCCCTATTACTCGACATTTATCCCTGACTAATGCATCCAACCTACACATCCCTAAACACTATGGGCAACTTAGCATGGCCGATCCACCCTAACCCACACATCTTTGGAGTATGGAGGAAACCCAAGCATGCCCATGCAGACACAGGGAGAATGTGTAAACTCTACACAGACAGTCCTGAGGCTAAAAGTGAACCCAGGACCCTGGCGCTGTGAGGCAGCAGTGCCGACCACTGAGCCACCATGCTACCCTATTATCTGAATATAGATTAATGACCTAGACTTGTTCTCCAGAGGGCCAGTGTAGACTTGATGGACTGAATGCCTCTTTTCGCACTGTATAGATTCTATGATTCTTTGAGCACGTAAGGTGCGATGGGAGTATGGCTTTAAGAGATTATTTTTGTCCTAGTTTTTTTTGAAGAGAGGTTTTAAGGCAGAGGTGCTAAGCAGTCTACTAGAGCCACTACAGTAAACAGCTTGTGAGGTCTTGGGGTGTTTGCTAAAGTTGGAACAATAGAAACAGCCTGAATGGGTAGGGTCAAGATCTCACAGAACCAGGATTATTCGTTTTTAGCTTTCAGCAGTTGCTGTTGGGGTCTTGAAGAAGTGGAAGCTATTTTTCCCTTTCTCAGTTACAGCTGAACGCTAGAGATGCTGTTCCTGCTGTCGGAGTTGCATGTGAGACAGTCAGTGTCTGAATTTGCCTTTTACCAAGGGTGTGTTTATGGATGCTGCTGTATTGGAACAGTTAATCAGTAATAGTTACTGTATCTATTATTCTGTTAAGTTTTCTAACAGAGTAAAGTTATTCCAATCCCTTCTTTCTTTTTTGGTACTTTAACTACAGTGGATAAATAAAGTGAGTTTTGCATTAAATCCAAGTTCCCCGGTGCCCTCATTCCTGATGAAATGCTTATGCCCGAAATATCGACTCTCCTGCTCCTCAGCTGCTGCCTGACCAGCTGTGCTTTTCCAGCATCACACTCATCGACTCGTTACAATTACTACAGGGGAGCTATATGGATTGAGTGGAGAAGCTGGTGTTAACAAGAGGTTTGATAGAAGCCGACACATTAATGAGAGATCTGGTGGGAGTCGTTGGGGAGCAACTGTTCCCACTCACAGGAGAAACAAGAACCAGGGGACAGTGATTAAAGGTGACAGTCAAAAGAAGGGGCTGTATTTTTAAGCAGCAAGTGGTTAGGATCCAGAGTTCACAGGCTTGTGTGGTGGAGAGAGAGAGAGAGACACACAATTGTGACTTTTCCCCAACACTACCGCCTAACAGCAGTACTGCTTATATTTTCCCCAGCACTCATGTTGTGTGTGTGCAGGTGTGAGACACTGTGAGAGACACAAGGTGTACAAATCTTTATTCAGTTTCCATCACCAGGAAGAAAAGAAACACCAAGGTGGCCAGTGACAAGCAGTGCCCTTCTCAGAGGGCAATACTGTGTGATCAAACAGTGAAGGGGAGGGCAGGGATTAAATCAAAATAGAGTTGGAGGGGCAAATAATACACTCCACTCCCTGCAATTCCCTCCTTTTCCTGAAAATTTCAAGGGTGTTGGTGGATACTACGTGCTCCTTCTCCAGGGACACCCAGCCTCTGACGTAACCATGGAAGACCATTGTGGCTTTTAAAAGGTAACTGGATAATTAGCTAAAGAGAAAACAATTCCAAGCTGACGAGGAAAGGACAGAGGACTGGGTCTCGGTGAGTTGTTCTCATAGAGAGCCGAGACAGAGAGGATGGGGTGAATATCTGCCTCACTGATGTAACCACTCTATAACTCTCCGGTTATCAGTGGTTCTATTGCTGCATGGTTTCACTTGGGAGACACTACAAGAATGTGGGAACTTAAATCCTCACAGCAACACCAGAAGGTGACAAGACAGGGCGACGAAGGTTGAACAGTGGATGTGGTGTATATGGACTCCAGCAAAGCATTTGATAAGGTTCCCCATGGTAGGCTCATTCATAAAGTCAGGAAGTATGGGATACAGGGAGATTTGGCTATCTGGGTTCAGAATTGGCTGGCTGACAGAAGACAGAGAGTGGTTGTAGATGGGAAGTATTCTGCCTGGAGGACAGTGTTGAGTGGGGTCCCGCAGGGCTCTGTTATTGGGCCTCTGCTCTTTGTTGTTTTTATAAATGACTTAGATGAAGAGATTGAGGGGTGGGTTAGTAAATTTACAGATGACACTAAGGTTGGAGGAGTCGTCAATAGTATCGAGTGCTATTGCAGGCTGCAGTGCAACATAGACAGGACGCAGAGCTGGGCTGAGAAATGACAGATGGAGTTCAACCTGGATAAATGCGAAGTGATGCATTTTGGAAGGTTGAACTCGAATGCTGAAAATAGGATTAAAGACAGGATTCTTGGCAATGTGGAGGAACAAAGGGATCTGGGTGTGCAAGTACATAGATCCCTCAAAGTTGCCACCCAAGTGGATAGGGTAGTTAAGAAAGCATGTGGTATTTTGTCTTTGGGGGATTGAGTTTAAGAGCCGCAAGGTTTTGCTACAGCTCTACAAGTCCCTGGTGAGACCACACTTGGAATATTGTGTTCAGTTCTGGTCGCCCTACTATAGGAAAGATACAGAGGCTTTGGAGAGGGTGCAAAGAAGGTTTACCAGGATGCTGCCTGGACTGGAAGGCTTGCCTTATGAAGAGAGGTTGAACAGGCTCAGGCTTTTCTCTCTGGAGAGAAGGAGGAAAAGAGGAGACCTGATAGAGGTATACAGAATAATGACAGGAATAAATAGGGTCAATAGCCAGAGATCTTTCCTAGGGCAGGATTGTCTGGTACAAGGGGTCTTGTTTGGAGATATTAGGAGAAAGGTATAGATGAGACATCAGAGGTAGGTTCTTTATGCAGAGAGTTGTGAATGCATGGAATGTGTTTCCAGTGGTGGTGGTGGAGTCATTGGGGACATTTAAGTGACTGCTGGACATGCACACGGATAGCCATGAGTTGAGGGGTGTGTAGGTTAAGTTATTATATTTTACATTAGGATTAAACCTCGGCACAACATCGTGGGCCAAAGGGCCTGTTCTGTGCTGCACTTTTCTATGTTCTATGTTCTATGTAGAAACAGATGTAGGCCACTCAGCCCATTGAGACTGCTGTACACCACACCCGCCATATCCATGGCTGATCTGATAATCCTCAAATCCAGTTTCCTGCCTCCTCCCCACCACTTTTGATTCCCTCATTGATTAAAATATCTGTCTCTCTCGGCCTTGGATACACTAAACACCCCAGCCTCGATAGTCCTCTGGATCAAAACAGTTCCACAGAAGCATGACCTTCTGAGAAGAAATTCCACCTCATGTCTGTAGGGGGTGCTGTTCAGTGGCTGCAACTGAGATGTTTTTTTATTTTAAGACAAGTCATAGAGTCATAGAGATGTACAGCATGGAAACAGACCCTTCGGTCCAACCCGTCCATGCCGACCAGATTCCCAGCCCAATCTAGTCCCACCAGCCAGCACCTGGTCCATATCCCTCCAAACCCTTCCTATTCAGAACAATGTGTAAATAAATCACTGTGTGAATGGGCCAACCAAACAGCAACTTCAGGGGCAAGCGGGAGCTCTTGTGGCACGGTGGTAGTGCCCCCATCTCTGAGCCAGGAGGCTTCGGTTCAAGTCCCACCTGCTCCAAGGTGTGTCAGAACATTTCTGAGCAGAATTTCTTTTTGTAAAAATGGAAGTATAAACATGAGTATATGGATCAATGTAAGTAGTTCTAATGCAGAAATACTGTCCTCTTCTTGGCCCTTGGTTCAGTGGGTGAACAATGTAAAAAAAATTGAGCCTCATTGCTTTATATTCTGAATAATTGATGGAGATTTTTAAAAATAATGATTTTAAAAAGCTTCCTTTCAATTTTTCCTTTATCTTTCTGCATCTGATTTGACTCCCAACTCACCCATTTTCCTCCATTGCGTTTTATATTTCCCTCAAACCAACTGGTTCTCAGATGTCATTGTACACTTCTGGCTATGGTGACACTTTACTCAGGCCTTCCGAGCCTAGGGGCAGTGACATAACCGTGGCACCACAAGAAGACCATCCCACTTTGGCCTTAATCCTCACTTAATTGATTAAGGAAATAGAATGTGGGTCCTTTCATTCATTGAGGTTGCAGATACCCTGCAACATTTCCAACTTCCAGCAGGTTACAGTACAAATTGCAAACAGTTTTAGTCTCCTTACTAAGACAGATACTTGACACTGAGGGAGTGCAATGGAAGTTAGGATTCTGTGAGGAGAGATTGTCTAGAGTTTAGAGGAATGACAGGTCATTTCAATGGAGTTTACACAATTCTTACTTGACAGGATAGATACAGAAAGGATCTTTCATCTAGCTGGAGGATCTAGAATCAGGGAGCATCAGTCTTAGAATAAGGTTAGGCCATTTATAACAACAATTTGTTTTTCTCAGAGGATGGTGAATTTGGAATTCTTCGTCCTACAGGTCTGAGCAAACTCAGTCAGTGATTATGTTCAAGACACAGATAAGTAAATTTCTAAAGATTAAAGACAACAACGGAGATAAGGATAGTTCATTGAGTTAGAACATTAGCCATGGCAGACTTGGGGTCTGCTCCCTGCTCCTATAAGCTATTTGGAGGAATGCACTGTAATATAGGGTGAAGGTCAATGACAGTCTCTATTCTGTCAGCGTGTTTGTGACCATCTTCTCTCAGTCACCTCACACTCTCTCTGTCTCTGCTCCTGTGTCCACCTCCCACCAACGCTCATGCTCTACCATTTTCACTATTTCCTGCAATATCTCCCCTCACTCTCTGCCATCCACACCAACCCCTGACACCACTGACCTGCATGCCCTCTGAGTTGCCTACTCACTCACTCGGGACACTTCCCCGCCTGCAGCAACACCAACAGCTGAGTCACCCATTTCCACCTCCCTTCATATGCATCTCTCTCATTCCAGGAGGAAAACAGCCCCCGGCAGGGCAGAGAGAGAGTCAGGACGGGTGGTGGGCTGACCGATATTTAGCTCCTCACCCCTGCATGTGGAGGGGATCCTAACCCTAACTCCCCCGAGCAGCGGACTGACAGTGTCCAAGCCCCTCGACTGGGTATCGGAGGCTGCCCTTGACTTACTGTGCCAGGACCCCCTGAGTGAAAGTTATCCCCCTCTGTGTATGTTGGCCAGGTTTCTCAGCGGCCTGTGGTGGGTTTTGGCTTAGCGTGTGAGTGGGTCCTTCATGAGAAGATGGGAGGACCTACAGCTTCAGCAGCAGTGACGGTATCTCAGCAGCAGCATCGAGAACAGATGACTGAGATCTCCCGGAGACTGAGATAAACAGAAGCCTCATCAAAGATTGTTGAACTTTTAACTTATTCCTTTATCCTCCTAGTTTAAATTAAGAAAGACATTATTGTTAACAATTATCTTATTTCTTTATTTTTCTACTTATTCCATGAAGTAATGTTTAACTTCTTAACTCTGTTTCTCTTACTATTTTGTACCTAAGTTTTTTTGTACCTAGGTACTTTGGTACCCAAGATGGTGCCAGGTATGGTGACATTATACTTTTCACTGTACTCCGGTACTTCTGTGCTTAAGTACAGGTGACAATAAAATCTAAATAAATAAACAAAATCAAAACACTGCGGATGCTGTAAACCTGACATAAATACAGAGAGTGCTAGAGAAATGCAAAAGGTGTAGCAGCATCTGTGGAGAGAGGAACAGAGTTAATGTTTTAAGTCCAGTGACACTATTCTTCAGAAGTGAATTGTCATGACTTGAAACATTAAGCCTATCACCCTCTCTGACTTCAATGTCATGAATTCTCAGCTATCTAGTTTGCTCACAGTGGGTGCTGAGACAGAAAACTGCACATTATTAATAGTAAGGTCACTAAAATTAGAAGTGTAGTGGACAGTGAAAGTTACCTCAGATTACAACAGGATCTTGATCAGATGGGCCAATGGGCTGAGAAGTGACAGATGGAGTTTAATTCAGATAAATGCGAGGTGCTGCATTTTGAGAAAGCAAATCTTAGCAGGAGTTATAGGGAATGTTGCTGAACAAAGAGACCTGGGAGTGCAGGTTCATAGCTCCTTGAAAGTGGAGTCGCAGGTAGATAGGATGGTGAAGAAGGCATTTGGTATGCTTTCATTTATTGGTCAGAGTATTGAGTACAGGAGTTGGGAGGTCATGTTGCAGCTATACAGCATAATAGTTAGGCCACTTTTGGAATATTGCATGCAATTCTGGTCTCCTTCCTATCAGAAAGATGTTGTGAAACTTGAAAGGGTTCAGAAAAGATTTACAAGGATGTTGCCAGGGTTGGAGGATTTGAGCTATAGGGAGAGGCTGAACAGGCTGGGGCTGTTTTCCCTGGAGCGTCTGAGGCTGAGGGGTGATCTTATAGAGGTTTACAAAATTATGAGGAGCATGATAGGGTAAATAGACAAAGTATTTGCCCTGGGGTGGGGTCGTCCAGAATTAGAGGGCATAGGTTTAGGGTGAGAGGGAAAAGATATAAAAGAGACCTAAGGGACAACTTTTTCACACAGAGGGTGGTACGTGTATGGAATGAGCTGCCAGAGGATGTGGTGGAGGCTGGTACAATTGCAACATTTAAAAGACATCTGGGTGGGTATATGAATAGGAAGGGTTTGGAGGGATATGGACCGGGTGCTGGCAGGTGGGACTAGATTGGGTTAGGATATCTGGTCGGCACGGATGGGTTGAACTGAAGAGTCTGTTTCCATGCTGTATATCTGTATGACTCTAAGGAGCAATAATTTCCCCTTTAATGTACAACTTGCTGCTCTCTAGTGAGAATCTCACCCGGAAATTCCAGAACTTAGTTAAAAGATGCAGTGAGTTGTTCCCAACGCAAGTTAGATCCTACCAGAATTCTCACAAGTCTTCACCACGTTCTCCACCATAGCCCACGTTGTTCAGGCCTCAATATGATTTTGCCCTCTGCTCCAGAGTGCTGAAAGTTGACAGATAAAATCTACCTGATGATTATACCCCATTGTTTCTAATCAATCACACATTTTCTAAAATTGGAACAGGGAAATTATGGAGAGCCTCTGTCAGTGTCAGTGCAGATCCTTAAATTCCAGATAAAGCAGCTGTACCCATAGATCATTTGTAGTACTTCCTGAACAATAATTATCACAGTCTGTCATAATCCCACAATTTTCAAATGTCTTCTATCCCTGGGAATAATTTTCCAAAAATACCACATACAAAATACTTTCACGGTTGACAGTAAATTCTGGGCAATGAGAATAACACACTTTACAGTTTATCATGCAGTCTGTAATTTAGCTAAAATAAGAAATTACTGGGGGAGTCTCAGCAGGTCTGGCAGCATCTGCGGAGAGAAAGCAGAGTTAACATGTTGGGCTCAGCACTGTGCTGAAGAAAGATCACTGGACCCGAAACATTAACTCTGTTTTCTCTCTACTGACATTAACAGATCTGATGTGTTTCTCAAACAATTTCTGATTTTGTTTCTGATTTCCAGCATCCTCAGTTTTTTGGGGTTTTTATTTTAAAAAGTACTGTGAAAGTTCAATTCTCTCAGCTGATAACTCATTCACTCACGTAGCCTGAAAGCTACAGGGAGACATTATCTTCATTTTTAAAACTTTGATATTAGTTGGATTTAAAGATGTTTTTCCATGGAGATCTATGGGCTAGATCTACTGTGCTCTGCTGACTTGCAATTTCCTTGCGTGAGAGTGCGCACACATTGAAAAATTGAGTTCCAGGGTGGCGCCATTAAATCCCAAAGCAACAGGATGTTCAAAGACGGAACGGGAGAGAGGGGAGATTACGTTGGGGGAGGGGCACAGTAGCCAGATACTGCACACCTCCAGCTAATTAACTGAAGTGCTCATTCATTCATCACCAATGGTGGTCCCTCACAGATAGGGATGACTCTCTCCCACTCTCAGGGTGAGTCTGTAGGTGGCTGTACAGACCGATGGAGCTACCCCGGGCTCTGTTACACTGGGGACAGAAGGCGGTCATGGGGGGGGGCGAGTGTGGCATTGGCATGGCAGCGCACTCCTTATGCTGATCCCCTCCGGATTCCACTTTTTCCCGATGGCGAGTCTCGAGGCATTCCTTGGATGCTCCTCCCCTGCTTTGGACGGCCTGGGGCCAGTGATACCCAGGTGCCGGTGCTCACTAACAGGTTTCAAGCAACACAGTCTGAAACTCTTAAACCAGAGACATGGAGAACTCACAGTATCATGGGGAGCCATGAGGGGTCATGGAGGTATTGACCACACCTTTAAGGAATAGAGAGTTATGCTCAGCTGCTCAACATTGTGTTATCCTTTGATGCTGAGAGACTTGCATTTGCGAACCCTGAGTGTTAGGACCCCTGGCACAAGGCTGTTAGAATTATTTAGGCAGCACGGATTCAAAGATCATCGAATCCCTACAGTGTGGAAACAGACCCTTTGGCCCAACAAGTCCACACTGACCCTCCAAAGAGTATCCCACCCAAACCCATTCCCCATTACTCTACTTTTACCCCTGACTATAGCACCCAATCTACACATCTCTGAACATGATTGGCAATTTAGCATGGCCAATTCACCTGAACTTCAGATCTTTGTATTGTGGGAGGAAAACAGAGCACCCGGAGGAAACCCACGCAGAAGCGGAGAGAATGTGCAAACTCCACACAAACAGTCGCCCAAGGCTGGAATCGAACCCGTCCCTGGCAGTGTGAGGCAGCAGTACTAATCACTGAGCCACTATGCCGCCTAGTTGGCAGAGGAAGTCCAGTGGAAGTATGTCTTGTGAGGAGAGATTGGGCCAGTACTCATTGGAGGTTAGAAGAATGAGAGGTGACCTTATTGAAACATGAAAGGTTGTCAGTGGACTTGGTTGGGCAAATGTGGAGAGGTTGTATCCCCTTGTGGGAGAGCCCTGGAGCAGACAGCATCATGTCAGCAAAAAGCACATTTAAGACAGAGATGAGGAGGAATTTCTTCACTCAGAGGAGGATTCTTTACCATAGAGGGTCGTCGAGGCTGGGATATTAGGTATATTCAAGGCTGAGAGAGAGAGATTTTTAATCCAGAAGGGAATCAAAGGTTTTGAGGATAAGGAGGGGGAAGTGGAGTTGAGGATTATCAGATCAGCCAAATACACTTTGAATGGTGGAGCTGACTCAATGGGCTTAATGGCCTACTTCAGTTCTTTTGGCTAATGATCTTATAGAGGCCAGAGGAGTAGTGTAAGGGGTTGAAAGGGGAAAAAAGTGTTTCCTAAAGTATCACTATGAGTCAGCTGCCTGAGGATAATGGTGTGCTAGCACCTGAGGGACATGTACCTATCTAGGCAGATAGTCTCAGATATCTGTCCACTGTCCACCCAAGAGTTAAATGTCTCACAGCCTCCATGGCAGTCATCAACATCATGGTCACCCTGGACTGTTGTGCTTCCAGATCATTCCAGGGATCAGTTGCGGACCTGATTGGCATTGCATAGTTGGGACATCAGGCTGGTCCTGAGTGCCCGTTTCTGGGAGGGTGAGAGAATACAGTCATTTCAAGACAGATGCGTCAGCACAGACACAAGTGTTACTACCGATGGATTCTTTCAAGTCCAAGGGGATACCATCAACTGTATCCATGTAGGCACCAAGGCAACAACACACCATCCATGGAGTCATAGAAGTGCACCGCACAGAAAACGGTCCATCGAGTCAAACACACAATCAAATTGCATCCCTGTCTTCCTCAAAAGTGTAAAATGCTGGAAATATTTATCCAGTTATCTGTGGAGAAAGAAACAAAATTAATCATTCAGATTAGTGACCCTTCATCAATTCTGTCATCAACCTGAAAGAGAATCATCGAGTCAGACATCATGGAAACAGACCCTTCAGTCCAACCATTCCGTGCCGAACATAATCCCAAACTAAACTAGTCCCACCTCCCTGCTCCTGGTCCATATCCCTCCAAATCTTTCTTATTCATGTAGCCATCCAAATGTCTTTTAACTGTTACAATTGTACCCACATCCACCACTTCCTCAGGAAGTTCATTCCACACCCTCTGTGTAAAAACTTTATCTCATGCGTTTTTTAAAATCTCTTTCCACTCCCCATAAAAATTAGCCCCCTCGTCTTGAAATCCCCCATTCTTGGGAAAAGACAACTACTATCAACTCTATCTATACCCCTCATTATTTTATAAACTTCCATCAGATCACATCTCAACCTCCTAAGCTTCGGTCTAACTCTTTATTTTTCCTTTACAAAGAACAAAGAGCAAAGAAAATTCCAGCGCAGGAACAAGCCTTTTGGCCCTCCAAGCCTGTGCCGATCCAGATCCTCTATCTAAATCTGCCGCCTATTTTCTAAGGATCTATATCCCTCTGCTCCCTGCCCATTCATGTATCTGTCTAGATACATCTTAAATGACGTTATCATTCCACCCCTACCATCTCCACTGGCAACGCATTCCAGGCACTCACCATCCTCTGTGTAAAGAACTTTCCATGAATATCTCCCCTAAACTTTCCACCCCTCACTTTGAGCTTGTGGCTCCTAGTAATTGAATGCTCCACTCTGGGAAAAAAATTTCTTGCTATCCACCCTGTCTACACCTCTCAAGAATTTGTAGGCCTCAATCAGGTCCCCCCTCAACCTCCTTCTTTCTAATGAAAATAATCCTAATCTACTCAACCTCTCCTCATAGCTAGCACCCTCCGTACCAGGCAACATCCTGGTGAACCTCCTCTGCACCCTCTCCAAAGTATCCACATCCTTTTGGTAATGTGGCGACCAGAACTATACGCAGTATTCCAAATGTGGCTGAACCAAACTCTTATACAACTGTAACATGACCTTCCAACTCTTGCACTCAATACCCCTTCCGATGAAGGAAAGCATGCTGTATGCCTTCTTGACCACTCTACTGACCCACATTGCCACCTTCAGGGAACAATGGACCTGAACACCCAGATCTCTCTGTACATCAATTTTCCCCAGGACTTTTCCATTTACTGTACAGTTCACTCTGGAATTGCATCTTCCAAAATGCATCACCTTGCATTTGTCCGGATTGAACTCCATCTGCCATTTCTCTGCCCTACTCTTTAATCTATTTATATTCTGCTGACAGACCCCTTCGCTATCTGCTACTCCAGCAATCTTAGTGTTATCTGCAAACGTGCTAATGAGGCAACCGACACCTTCCTCCAAATCATTTATGTATATCACAAGCAACAGTGGTCCCAGCCTGGATCCCTGTGGGACACCGCTGGTCACAGGTCTCTAATTTGAGAAGCTCCAGTCCACTACCACCTTCCGTCTCCTGTTGCCCAGTCAGTTCTCTATCCGTCTAGCTAGAACACCCTGGACCCAATGCGACCTCACCTTCTTCATCAGCCTAAGGAACCTTATCAAATGCCTTACTAAAATCTATGCATATGACATCTACATCCCTTCCTTCATCAATCAACTTTGTGACCTCTTCAAAGAATTCTATTAGGTTTGTAAGACACGACCTTCCCTGCACAAAACCACGCTGCCTATCACTGATAAGCCCATTTTCTTCCTATCCCTTAGTATCTTCTCCAGTAGCTTCTCTACCACTGACGTCAGGCTCACAGGTCTGTAATTACCTGGATTATCCCTGCTATCTTTCTTAAACAGGGGGATAACATTAGCAATTCTCCAGTCCTCTGGGACCTGCCCCGCTTTCAAGGATGTTGCAAAGATATCTGTTAAGGCCCCAGCTATTTCCTCTCTTGCTTCCCTCAGTAACATGGGATAGATCCCATCCAGACCGAGGGACTTGTTCACCTTAATACCTTATGCTGACTTGGCTTAGAGCAATCAAAGATCAATACCTAACCTCAACATCTGCCATGTCCCTCTCCTCGGTGAACACTGATGCAAAGTACTCATTAAGAATCTTACCCATTTTCTCTGACTCCACGCATATCTTTCCTCCTTTGTCCTTGAGTGGGCCAACCCTTTCCCTAGTTACCCTCTTTCCCTTAATATATGGATAAAAGGCTTTGGGGTTTTCCTTAATCCTGCTCACCAAGGATATCTCATGCCCTCTTTTAGCCCTCTTAATTCTTTATTTCAGATTGGTTCTACATTCCCCATAGTCTTCTAAAGCTTTGTCTGTTTTCAATGTTTAGACCTTAATTGATGCTGACTGATCTGATGGCTTTCTCAGACAATGCCTGTCTTTCTTTCAGGTTTTCGGCTTCTTCAGCATTTTACCTTTGTTCCACTCCATTTGGTCCATAAGCGCAAAAAGCCTATGGGCCTGTGCTTGGTTTCTGGGCAGTTGCCATCAGATAGTCCCGGGTGCAGCACCTCTTCAGGCCAATATTCCGAGTCTGTAGTCAGCAGCTGAGAGAAGGTGGTTCCTGATACCTGTCAAGACTAGAGTGGTGCTGGAAAAGCACAGCCGGTCAGGCAGTGTCGAAGGAGCAGGAAAATCGACGTTTTGGGCAAAAGTCTGATGAAGGGCTCCTGCCCAAAACGTCGATTTTCCTGCTCCTCGGATGCTGCCTGACCTGCTGTGCTTTTCCAGCACCGCTCTAATCTTGACTCTAATCTCCAGAATCTGCAGTACTCACTTTCGTCTGGTTCCTAATACCTGTTCAACATTTAGCAAGGTGCCCCAACCACAGCTATCTCCCAGCAGCTCTCAGCAGAAGATTGGCACCTAGAAATCAAGCTTCCAATGCCATAGCCAGTCAGGGGGGTGCACTTCCCCTACAAGCCACCAGTGTGCCTCATTAATATGGTTGCCTGGTCCATACTGTCCAAAACGCCCATACTGTACAAACAGACTGGAAATGGATGAAGTGGATGGGTTTGGAATGCTACACGTTTTTGGGAAAGGCCGGGGAAGGTGAAGTAGAGGCAGAGGTGTGTGAGAGGGCACCCCATGGAGGAATACCATCCAAGGCCAATTGAGGCTTCACCATGTTTGGCAGACTGGTTTGGCATCAAGGTCCCTCTGATTGGTCAACGAACAGCATTTCCAGGTCATGGCCATCTTCAGTTATTGAGTCCTGTTCCCTGCGCTCTCCTAGCACTCTCGTTGCTCACCTCCTAGCAAATTAGGCTCTATCCATATGAAAATTATGGATTGAGACCCAGGAATGATCTGGCCATTGGATCTCAGACCGTGGAAAATCTTGTCTTTGATTTCAAGGCTCCTTTTCTAATGGTCTGGAGCATATTTGTGCTCTCTCTTGCCTTCTCCTGAAACACAATGGCACTTATAGAGACTGGAAGGGCAGACCCAAATACTATAAGCATCTAGCTCTCACAAAAGCCACTCAGGATAGGGTTGCCTATAACATCAAGATGGATGGATACATGTGAAACCCAAGGCTGCTGAGACATTGGACGGTCAGGTTAAAGCCCTGCGACACTCAGTACACACGGCTTATCTAGCAATGGAAGATCCAGCAGCATTGGAGATGCACCTTTGTCATCAATTCCTTTTCTGGCCCTGTCAACCTGTCACACCTGTCAGTGAGCTTGAGTAAGTCATATTGCATCATGATTTGCATTCCTGCAACCAATTTGCAGGAGTACTATAGCAGAGATGGGTAGCCCAGTAGTTTGCGTTGCTGTCTCACAGCACCAGGGACCTGGGTTCAATTCTACCTTCAAGTGACTTTCTGCATTGGGTTTGTGCAATCACTGTGTGAGTTTCCGCCCACAGTCCAAAGATATGCAGGTTAGGTGGATTAGCCATGGGAGTGTACAGGGATGGGGTGGGTCTGGGTAGGATGCTCTCCAGAGGGTTGGTGCAGATCTGATGGATCAAATGGCCTCTTTCTGCACTGTAGATATTCTATAAAGTAGCTGTGGAATTATGTGCACATGGAGAGTGGTAGAAATTTATGAAGAAGGGTCACTCAACCTGAGACATTAACTCTGTTCTCTCTCCACAGATGCCGCCAGAGTTTTCCCAGCATTTTCTGTTTTCATTAGAAATTTAAGATTCTCCTCCATAAATGAAAATTGAAGCTAGAGCGAGAATTACTTAAAAGTCTGAGATTGTTTTAGTTAACCGAAGATATTATATGAGGCAAAAGAGGTGCTATTACCCTCCATCCACCTGACTCCTGACAAACTACAAACTCTCCGACCTATCTAC
This sequence comes from Chiloscyllium plagiosum, assembly GCF_004010195.1. Classification (NCBI taxonomy): domain Eukaryota; kingdom Metazoa; phylum Chordata; class Chondrichthyes; order Orectolobiformes; family Hemiscylliidae; genus Chiloscyllium; species Chiloscyllium plagiosum. The sequence goes on from NC_057749.1 coordinate 23,265,574, forward strand.
TTCCTCCAACTCCTGACCAGATTAGTCCCTCCTGTTCCACCGTCAACTCTCACTCATTTATTGAAAGAGTCAGAATTTGCAAAAACCTATCGGAATACGACAGCAGATGTCCCAAGAAAAGGTTCTATTCTTGCTCCTGCTCCTTTTCTCTAGTTCCCATCCCACTCACTGTGCTATTAATGGATTACAAGTCTGTGGTGGAAGTTCACAACAAGGCAAGTACACAATAATCTCTGTAGTCAGCAGGGGTGTGCACGGCATTACCACAGATCAGCAGATCCAGCTCATAATCTCACTGAATGACAGAACAGGCTTGACTTGCAAAGGCCTACCCCTGATACGATGGTTATGATCTGTTCTTGGTGGCGGTTCCTCCCTCAATGTGGATTAGTTAATAACAGTCGGTTGCCTCAGCCCTAACCACTCCCAGCTGGGTACCACAGTGTTCCAATTGCACAAATTAAATAATTTCTCCACCCTCTCTGGCCTATTTACCAATGAACTGGTCATACTTTCTCAACCTCTTCCTTACTCAGCCTTTGCACTTTCTATATCAACTGCATTCTCTGCTCAGGTACACATCCTCCATTTCGAAACCACTGCAACATTCCTTTTGTGAAGCATACTCATCTTTGATCTTTCTACCTTTTTTACTGTCACCGCAATGCTATTGCCTCTCAGACATCTGTCAGGGTCCACACTTAATACAGAAAAGGAGCTGCAACAGTCAATACACCAACACACCTTTCATCACCATTAGGAGAACATAAATGTCTGATACCACCATCAAAGATACAACAACAAAAATGTCCTTTTGAGTTGAACCCCTCTCATCTGCTCCAGTCAGGTCTTGTCAGCCTGATTAAGCTTCACCTCTACCATTGTGAGTATTCAACAACAATAAGCCAGACAGCATAAAACAGATTTCTCATAAACTGATCAACACAGAGAGACTTCACTCCCTTCCTCTGTAAGCAAGTGCAGAAATAAATGCCTTGGTTATTACATAGAACATAGAAGAATACAGCGCAGTACAGGCCCTTTGGCCCTCGATGTTGCGCCGATCCAAGCCCACCTAAACTGATCAACACAGAGAGACTTCACTCCCTTCCTCTGTAAGCAAGTGCAGGAATAAATGCCTTGGTTATTATGAAGGAATCAAGAATCTGAAGAGATTTGTAGTCACTGGAGTTTGGAGGATGATGTCTACGCCAATAGGTATATATAGTAGACAGGCAGGAGGTTGGAAGAACACAGTAAGCCAGGCAGCTGCAGTTTGTCTACTGCCTGTCTACTTAGGATTCCAGCATCTGCAGTTATTTTGTCTCAAAACAGGTCTATACAGTCAAGTTTGGGAGTTCACATACTTCCTGTTTCTGGCTATGGAGTCAGACTCAGGGAGATGTACAGCATTGAAACAGACCCTTCAGTCCAGCGTGACCATGCCAATCAGATATCCTAAATTAATCGCGCCTCATTTGCCAGCATTTGGTCCACATCCCTCCAAACCATTCCTATTCATGTACCCATCCAGATGCCTTTTAAATGGTGTAACAGTGGGATCTTGGGGTCCATGACCATAGGCCCCTCAAAGCTGCCACGCAAGTTGTTAAGATGGCGTATAGTGTGTTAGCTTTCATTAGCAGAGTGATTGAGTTTAAGAGTCATGAGGTTATGATGCAGCTCTATAAAACACTGGTTAGAGCATGCTTGGAATATTGTGTTCAGTTCTAGTTGCCTCATTATAGGAAGGATGTGGAAGCTTCAGAGAGGGTGCAGGGGAGATTTACTAGAATGTTGCCTGGACTGGAGGGCATGTCTTATGAAGAAAGGTTGAGGTCATTAGGGCTTTTCTCATTGGAGCGAAGAAGGAAGAGGGGTGACTTGATAGAGGTGTACAAGGTGATGAGAGGCACAGTTAGAGTAAATAGCTAGAGACTTTTCCCTGGGGCGGAAATGGCTATCATGAAGGGTCATAATTTTAAGGTGGTGGAGGAAGGTTTTGGGGAGATGTCAGAGGTAGGTTCTTTACACAGAGAGTGGTGGGTGTGTGGAATGCACTGCCAGCAGTGAGAGTAGAGTCAGATACATTAGGGACATGGATGATAGTAAAATGAAGGCTATGTAGGTTAGCTTGATCTTAGAGTAGGATAAAAGGTCGGCACAACATCAAGAGCCGAAGGGCCTGTACTGTGCTGGACTGTTCTATGTTGTGTGAGAGAGACAGCTGGTGGAAGTTTAACCTGAGGGTCATCATGCCTCAGGCAAAGGGAGATTGAGATGGAGAGTCCTTCATGGTAAGCTCAGCTGACCTCCTTTACCTCATGTTCCTTAATACCTTTGGTTAACAAAAGACTTTTGATCTCAGATGTTCAATAACTACTGATCTAGCATCAACTTTCATTTGTCGAAGAGAATTCTAAATTCCTACCATGCTCTATGTGTAAAAATGATTCCTCACTTCATTGCTGAAAGGTCTGGCTCTTCATTCTAGACTCCCCAACCAATGAATATAGTCTCTGTCTACTCACTCTCTGTTCCCCTTAATGACTCTCCTTATAATGTAATCCTTAGACTCTGGTCATTAGTTACACTGGAGCTATATCATCTTTAAGGTGTGGTTCCCAAACTAATCACAATAATCGCTGCATCCAACCAGGGTTATGTGTAACTGAAACATGGCTTCTACCCCTTTGTATCCTTGTCCTTTGGATATGAGGCCAGCATTCCTTCATTAGACTTTTATATATCAATGTTTTAATCATTGAAATATGTGCACCTATCAAGTATCTTTAAATACCAATGGTCATGAGCTTTATCTGTACAATTGAATCCAAAATTGGATGATCTGGCATTCACTTTCATTTGAATTCTTTTGTCAAGTTTTACTCGATCACTTACAGAGTTAGAGAGATGTACAACATGGAAAAGACCTTTCGGTCCAATTCGTCTATGCCAGCCATGCATCCTAAATTAATCTGGTCCCATTAATCAGCATTTGACCTAAATCCCTCTAAACCTTTCCTATTCATATATCCATCTAAGATGCCTTTTAAATTGGGGCGGCACAGTGGCTCTTTCGGTCCAATTCGTCTATGCCAGCCATGCATCCTAAATTAATCTGGTCCGATTGACCTAAATCCCTCTAAACCTTTCCTATTCATATATCCATCTAAGATGCCTTTTAAATTGGGGCGGCACAGTGGCTCAGTGGTTAGCACTGCTGCCTCACAGCGCCGGGGACCTGGGTTCAATTCTCAGCCTCGGTGATGCATTAGTCAGGCACATATGTTGAGTGATAGGGTAGGGGTTTGGGTGGGATACTCTTCAGAGGGTCGGTGTTGACTTGCTGGGATGAAGGGCTGGTTTCCACACTGTAGGGTTTCTATTCTATGAAATTGTATCAGCCTCTGTCACTTTCCCTGGCAGCTCATTCCATTGACACACCACCCTCTGCGTGAAAAAGGTTACCCCTTACGTCACTTTTAAATCTTTCCGCTCTCACTTTAAACCTATGCCCTCTAGTTCTGGATTCCCCCACCCCTGGGAAAAGACCTTGTCTATTCACTCTATCCATGTCCCTCATGATTTTATAAACCTCTATAAGGTCACCCCTCAGCCTCTGACGCTCCAGGGAAAACAGCCCCAGCCTGTTTAGTCTCTCCTTGTAGCTCAAACCCTCCAACCCTGGCAACATTCCTGTAAATCTTTTCTGCATCCTTTCAATTTTTACAACATCTTTCCTACAGCAGAGAGACCAGAACTGAATGTAATTAATTTATGAATATCATCTTTCAGTTTTATGTGTCTGTCTATACTGCTCACACTACTACCCATATTTATGTGATGAACCAAATTGCAATAGTTGTGCTCCAAAATGTTCAAATTGTTTAAAAATAAGATCATAATTCTTTAATTATAACTGTGTGGAGTATAGCTGTACTTTTTTGTGATCCAACTAAATCAAAGCATTTGGAAGAGTTCAAACTGACCTCCTACTGGATACCATGGCAATCATAGCCTCAAGGCTGATGCTTATCTTCTGGAAAACAAACTAGTTGCCATTTCCAAACTTTAAGAAACAAATTTTAGTTGAACTAAGTTACAACAGAACTTTAATTTAAATTATAATTCAAAGTTTTCCCCAATTCTGAGGGCATAATTTTAAAATGAAATGAAAATGATCAACTAAATAAGAACAACAGCTTTGTTTCTCTCTCCACAGATACTGCCAGATCAGGCATTTCCAGCATGTTCTGTTTTTTGTTAACTTCAGATTTCCAGAGTCTGCAATACTTTGCTTTTATATGAGAAATATTGGTCCCTGCATTTGGTTATGAGCTTACAACAGCAAAATCATAAAATCCTTGCAGTGTAAATAGAGGCCATTTGGCCCGTCAAGTCTGCATCAACTGTCCAAAAGCTATCCCATCAATCCCACTCCCCCTCCCTACCTCCAAACCCCATAATTTCCCATGGCCAATTCACCTAACCTGCACAGCCTTGGACTGTGGGAGGAAACAGGAGCACCCAGAGGAAACCCATGTAGACATGGGGAGAATGGGCAAACTTCACACAGAGAGTCACCCAAATTGTCAAGGTGTCCAGGGATGTGTGGGCGAGGTGGATTAGCCATGGGGGAATACAGGGACAGGCTAAGGCTTGCTGGGGTGCTCTTTGGGGGCATCAGTGTGGACTTGATGGGCAATATGGCTTCCTTCCATCCTGTAGAGATTCTATAATATTGGTGTTCCTTCCTGAAATTTCTTTTCCTTACAGCATCCGCACTCTCTACAACAGAATGCCTTCAATATTGTTACCCAATAATTTTGTACATTTGTCTGATGTTACAATCTCCTTTTCTTGGATTCAGCCTTTATTGGAAGTGATGGGGAGTAAGGGAAGGGCTGAAGTGTTGTGCTGGTCCTCACCTTCATCCAGTTCTAGCCTGTAGCTCCAAATGGTTGTTAGCATGTATCAGTGACCACCAGGAAGAGGTGTTATATCAGGTAGGGGTCAGTCATCAGGTTTCCTACCCTCGGTGACCCTGGCATGTGAAGACACATCCTGACCATCTGCACAATTGAGATTAATCTGAGAACCAATGAAATCAAAATACTGCAGATGCTGGAAACCTGAAACAAATATCGAGAATGCAGGAAAAACTCAACAGGTCTGAGTGGAGAGAGAAACAGAGGTAATGTTTCAAGTCCAGCGTGACTCATCTTCAGACTCACGTCCTGAATCCACACGGGTGGGCAGTGAGACTGCATTGGCGACATTCATCAGGGCACCCTCCTAACTGGCAACTTGTGGGCTCACTGCCCCTAGTAGAGTTGGCAGGCACCTGAGCTCAGCCAGAGTTCTGAAGGATAGTCACTCTGGGCTCAAGACATGAACGCTCTTTGTCTCTCCACAGGTGCTACCAGACCTTCTGAGTTTCTCCAGCACTTGCCGCTTTTGTTTAAGGTCCAGTGGCCTTGAACACGGGTCAGCATTGTGTTGTGAAACATGTAGACCACAACAAGAAACAGAATTTGCCCTTATCACCTCCAACTACATCTGAATCTATCTTCAACTGACCAGACCATTGGGCCAAGATGGCCCAGGACAATAGAGGGAGATAATAGAGCATTGAACAGTACAATGCAGAACAGACCCTTCAGCCCTCAAACTAATCTAAGCCCATCCCCCTACACTATCCCATCATCATCTATTTGCTTATCCAAGGACTGTTTAAATCTCCCTAATGTGGCTGAGTTAACTACATTGGTAGGCTGAGTAAAGAACCTGCCTCTGACATCTGTCTTAAATGTATCACCCCTCAATTTGCAGCTATGCCACCTTGTACAAGCCAACATCATCAGCCTAGGAAAAAGACTCTCACTGTCCACCCTATCTAATCCTCTGATCGTCTTGTATGTCTCTATTAAATCTCCTCTCAGCCTTCTTCTCTTCAATGAGAACAGACCCAAGTCTCTCAGCCTTTCCTCATAAGACTTTCCCACCAGACCAGGCAACATCCTGGTAAATTTCCTCTGCACCTTTTCCAATGCTTCCACATCCTTACTGTAATGGGGCGACCAGAACAGTACATAATATTCCAAGTGAGGCCGCACTTGCATTTTGTACAGTTGCAGTATGACATCACGGCTCCAGAACCTAACATACTGTGTGCCTTCTTAAGGCCACATTCAACCTGGGTGGCAACTTTCAGGGATCTATGAACATAGACACCAAGATCCCTCCACACCCTCTGCATAATGAACTCTCATACACACTGGTCATGTTGATTATCTTGTCGTCAACCATCTGTCATGGGTCCTGAGTTGATGAGGAGCAGCAGATGTGGCACAGAAGCAGCTCAGGTATTAGAATTGCTTTTCACTAGAAGCAAGTGGGAGTGGAACCCACTGGGCCCACTGAGCGACTGAGCATCCTGTTTTGGACCACGCTGCCACATCTCCGCTGATTGAAGGAAGGGACTAGAAAATATTGTTAGCTTCACCTCCCTGGACAGCCAGCCATTGCTGGCAGGAATCCCATTCACACAGACACACACAACTCAATCTCAAGAAAGAAATTAAAGTTGCTATCAATCCCCACTGGGGCATGGAAGGTGGGCTACCATATAGACAATGCTCCTACTGCCAGATCTGAGAGGTCAGCTGCTCTATTGAGTAGAGGGTTCACTAGGCACACCATCCAGATCACCTCCACCCAAGGAGAGTCAACTCAAGAAAATCAGTGCTGGTTGCAGATTCCTTTGGAGTGACTGTGGGAAAGACATATGGTATAAAGTTGGCATCAGTTTTGCAGCCTCGGGTCATCCCAGCAGTCAGTCGACTTACTTTTCCAAAGGTATTAAGGATTATCTGACAGTCTTTAAACTTCTCCTGTGTAGCAGGCAGTGCAGTGGCCCAGTGGTTGGCACTGTTGCCTCGTGGTGCCAGGTATCTGGGTTCGATTCCAACTTCAGATTGGAATGTTTTCCCTGTGTCTGTGTGGGCTTTCACTGGGTGCTCTGGTTTCCTCCCACAGTCCAAGGATGTGCAGGTTAGGTGAATTGGCCAAGCTAAATTGCCCGTAGTGTTCAGGGATGTGTAAGCTAGGTGCATTAATCAGGGGTAAATATAGGGTAGGGGAATGGGTTTGGGTGGATTATTCTTCAGAGGGTCTGTGTGGCTTGTTGGGCTGAAGGGCCTATTTCCACACTGTAGGGATTCTATAATTCTAGAACAAGAGGCAATTAATGCGCAACAAACTATACACCCCTACCACAAGAAAGTCTGCTGAAGCCTGGGATAAATTCCTTGATTGCTGTGGAGCCAATGACAGACAGGGTGATCATTCTTGGTGACTTCTGTGATGATGCTGTTCCTTTATCAAGATTATGCTGTCCTTGTCCTTCTTTTTTCAGAGAGGTCGTGAAAACAGCGATTCCAAAAAGTCTAGGTTAGAAGGGTTTTAGGGCCAATTTGATTACGACTAACAGATACTGCCTCAGTCTGAAGGCTTTCAAGTTTTAAAAAACACCACTCCAATGGAACGGGAGTGGCCAGTTCTCCCAGCTCAGTTTTTCTCTGGTTTGGTTTATTTTTTAGCAGTCTGGCCGCTCACAGACAGCAGTCAGTCAGTTTGTGAAGCTACTGGACCCAAAGAAGCAGGTCCATTCTGACCCTCCCTCTCTCTTACATCTCTCCTATAATACCCTGTGTTTGATTGTACCTTTTGTGTCAAGGGGTGTTTATGGGGTTGTTTCAAGTACAGAGGAAACTCAATTATCCAGCATTCGAGTATCCGAGTATCAGTTTATCAGGCAAGATCACAAGGTCCTAATGCTCGACTAAACTATGTTATCCGGCATTCGATTAACCAACAAAGTACTCCCTGTCCATGTCCTTCAGATAATCAAGGTTCCTCTGTATTTGGAACAGCATCATTAAGTTGGGATAGTCTGTTGGGTTGTCGAGTAGGTTAAGTTATTTTATATTCTGTTCTCTTTTGTTTGTATTTCATTCTGTAATCTTGTAAATAAATTCTGTTTTGTTTAAAACTAAGTGGTTTGACCAGTTGCATCCCTCCTGGAATATCTGCATTTCCCTGCTCAAAACAACTAGCAAAGTTAGGGTCTCAGCTATTTCCTTGAAATATTTTGAGGGAGTCTGGCCTGGTCCACAACACATCAATGCACGAATTGGAAGGGGATCATTAGAAATTAAAAACAGGATCAGAGATTATAACAGCAATGATTTCCTCTTGATGAAGTTCTGTGTGTGCTTGAGTGTGAGCTCTTCATTATCAGCTGAAATGCAGCAAGATCCAAACAACATTCAGACTTGAGCTGATAAGTACCAGAAAATTGCCCCATTCCAATAAAAGAGAACCTAATCATTTCCCCTTAGTATACAGTAGCATAACTATAACATTCTGGAGGTTACCATTGACCAGAAACTGAGCTGGATCATCCATGTAAATATTGTGGCTACAAGATCAGGTAAGAGACTAGCAATTCTGCACTGTGTAACTCACTACAGACTCCTACTAACACACCCATCATCTACAAGGTACAAGTCAGCAGTGGGATGGAATACTCCCCACTTGCCCGGATGGATACAGCTCCAACAACAGCTCAGCATTTTCCCAGAAACCCATGTGATTGTTATCGCATCCATTCACCTTCAACATTCACTCTCTCCACTAACAATGCACAATAGCACCACTGGCTGTGTACCTTGTACAAGCAATTCACCCTCCAACAGCACTTATCAAACCCCATCGTGAAGGACAAGGGCAGCAGACGTATGGGAACACCACCACCAGCAAATTCCTCTCCAAGCCACAAACCATCCTGAATTGGAATCATATCATTGTTCCCTCACTCTCACTGACTCTTCAAAATGACACTGTGTGTATAGCCACAGTACGCAAATAGAAAAAGGTGGCTCACTTTCCCAAGGGTAATTAGGAAAGGTTAATAATTGCTGGTCTAGCTGCTGATGGCCATATCCTGTAATGTTTAGAAAAAATGGCTTCCAATTTCCTTTCGGATGTGCCCTCTTTCTATGCACAGAGTTAGGGCAGGCAGGCATCTAATAAAACTCATGTGCAACACTGAGAGTGGGACATCCATTTGTCAGTCCTGATGAAGGGTTTTGCCCTGAATCATTGACTTTCCTGTTCCTCGGATGCTATCCAGCCTGCTGTGGTTTTCCAGCTTTACATCTATTGACTCTGGCTTGCAGTCCTTAATGTCTCCAGGCCAATGCCTGGTCTAGACTTCATTGACTTTTTCAGTAAATGCAAGAGGAAGGAACCCAAAATAATATAAAGATGTCTCCACTGTCTAACTGTACAAACAAATAAGAACTCACCAACATTGTAACCATTTGCAACAATCCATTACTGGTAAGATCTTCACCAGAATCTTCCTGAACTGCTTCATGCAATACGTCCAGGATCCACTACCAGAGAGTCAGTGCCATTTCAGAAAGAGTCGAGTAACCGCTGATATGCTGTTGGTCACCTCCAGGCGAAACGCCAAGACTCTTTCACACTATGATACTATGACTGTATGACACTTTGACACTACAACTCTATGACACTATAACTCTATGACATACAACACTATGGCTTAGTGACACTTTGACTATGGCACTATGACTTTATGACTCTGTGACATTATGACTCTCTGACACTATCACACTATAACTCTATGACTCTTTGACACTATGACTCAATGACACCATGACACTATGACTCTCCAACTCTATGACACTATGACTCCAAGGAGAGGAGCTCCTGAACCTGAAACCCATCCAAATCACCTGACATATTCTCTCCTATTTACAACAGGACCTTCTGGGTGCAGATAGACATATTCTCACCAGAACCCTACCAACCACCCCACATTAATAATATGGTTATCTTCACCTCATGAATAGGATGTGATCAGCATCCACTATTTCCTCCTGTACAAAAACTCCCCCTTTGTATAATTCCATGGAGTTTGAATCACTTCTCAAACAGTTATCTTTAAGCACTTGATAACAGCTCTACTCCATGAACAAACTGAATACTACTTACACACGCCCTGTGTTTCTACAATGTAATCAACCCAGCTTTATATTAAAAAAACCCAAAATTCAGGTCTGTGCCTCAATCTAGAACTTATTAAATAACTCACAATGTTCACTTGTGTCATTTTCTGGTTCCCACTACTTTAGCATTAAACAGCAATCCACAACAGAGTATTATTTCTTCAATATGCACAATAATCTGTGGTATCAGCAGGTGAAGCACAATTGACTGTACGCATGCCCCACTTCCACTGCCGTTTTTTAATTCTCCCCTTTCCTCACCTCATTTGTCACTTTACTGAGAAAGCTGCCTTACCAATCTCTAGCCTAACTCTTGGTGCCTTTGTGTTTGGCGTGCAGCAACTATTCTTTTGTTGCTGTTAGAGTTGGGACATTCTGTTGATCAACCTTGACCACACTGTCTGATGCCAGACTAATCTTTAACTCTCTCATGTATCAACCTAGGGTCTCAGAATAATCCTTAACGTCCTTACAGCGAGCTTTAATTTTCAGGAAGCAAGAAAACATTTGATTTGATTTGATTTATTATTGTCATATGTACCTAGGTACAGAGAAAAGTTTTATTTTGCGTGCAGTACAGACAGAGCACACCATAAAAAGTGCATGAGGGAAATAAAACAGAGCGAAGATTACATGGTTACGGCTGCAGAGTATGTGCACAAAGACAGCAAGATCAACATTAGATTTTAGATTTGAGAGGTCCATTCAGATAATAGTGGGGATGAAGCTGTTCTTGAATCTGTTGGTACGTGTGTTTAAGCTTTTGTATCTTCTGCCCAATGGAAGAGGGTGGAAGAGATTATAACCGGGGTGGGAGGGGTCTTTAATGATATTGGCTGCCTTTCTGAGGCAGTGGGAAGTATAGATGGAGTGTATGGATGGAAGGTTGGCTTGCAGGATGGAGTAGGCTGTCTTCACAACTCTCTGTAGTTCCTTAGGGTCCTGGGCTTTCTGAAGTGTAAGAAAAATATAAGCACCTAGCACCAGAATGTAGTATTCAGCTAACATGCAACACCAATATGTGTGTAATTAGATCACCCTCACATCTCTCCAAAAATACAATTAATAGATTAAATCACTTTACCTTCATAGTGGCATGTGCTTACAGTGCAGATTTGCACTGTAAAATGAATCACAGCTATTCTCATTTATTTACAATGTCAGAGGTTAGCTCCATGAATGAATATGAAGTTTGACTTGGTTATGAGCAGCGAAGATAACGGAATTGGTTAGCATCAAATTGTCATCCTCGACAAAACTAAAGTTGAATATATCAGCTTAATTTCTAAAGCATGTCACTCCCACCTCACCACCTCCCTCCATGGATAGCTGGTAAGTTCAGGGGAGTATTGAACTCTTGACTAGGAGGTCTGTATTATCATTTCATTCCTTATTGGGTTAAGTCAAAGACCTATTTGTAAAAGTGATGTCTGCCAGTTCACCGAAGTATTTGATTGATTAAAATGTAAAACTTTTCTCAAATGAGCTTTTGGTCACCACTTTCCTAATATCTCCTTCATTGCTGTAGCACCCCTTTGTTTTCAGTTAAATCACTACAAGATGCCTGGGAACACTTATACTGCATGAGAGGAGCTCTGTGAATTATTATTGCTGCATGAACTGGGAACCCTAATCATTTACAACATGACTCCCCACCAAAAGCAGCCACCTCTTCCACCACGTCTAACTGCTTCAAACAATCCTTGTCCTGTCTCCAATATTTTGAAAAATGATAAGTGAAGTGAGTGGACAAAAGAACATTGTTGAATGATTTTCTTCCCAGCTCTCATTGATTGGCGTTCCAAGTCTCCAGGTTTGGGCTGGTGTATCCAGGAATTCAAAATCAATAACCAGAACACTGCTGTGTATAGGCGTTGGAGAAACCGACACAGTTTAAAAAATTGTTGTTGTTTTGTATAAATGGCTCTCTTTACCAGATGTAAAAATATTGAAAATGGGAAGGAAAGGCTGCTTGGCTGACAATCAACTGATTGATTAATGAGTCTCTTTTACTTTCCAATTGACGTCGAAAGACAATGCATCACAAGGACGGATGCATTGAGTGATTGATGATTGGACTGGGAGACAACGTCATGTGGTGAAGCCTCCAGGAAACACTTGGAATCACAACTGGTACTCCTATTCTTGCAGCAAGATCCAGGCGATTCATTGACAATTCTTGAAGATTCCAGAAAAATCCAGGAGGGGTGGAACCCTTAGTGTTAAGTCTACTTTTATTGAAAGCATGGTATTTAAATAGAACTCGTTTCCACAACCCTTTCAATGGAAAAGCTATTTAAAAAGCACCAACAAATGCAAGGGAAGGAAAAGATGTCTGTTTGTCATTGAGAGGTCTTTGTCTTTTTGTCTTGACCCATGCTTGACTTGAAATGGCTCCACTCATGCTTTGTAACAAATTGGCTCTCCCTGGCTCTTAGTGGGTTGCAGCTAGTTACCATCATGACTATCCACTATTCCTCTCCTAATTCATAACAAACCAGGCAAGAGAAAACAGTATCATTTGATTGCTGTCTGTGAATAGTGATATGGAGGAAAATCTAGCCTTTGGCATTAAATACAAGGCTCTACACAAAAAAAGTAACAAAGCTACAGGGTGGCATGATGGTTCAGTGGCTACACCTGTTACCTCACACTATCAAGGACCTGGGCTCAATTCCACCCTTCAGCAATTTTCTGGAGTTTGTACATTATCCCTGTCTCTGTGAGCGGTTTCCTCCCACAGTCCAAATACATGCTGGATTGACTATGCTAAATTGCTCATAGTATTCAAGGACGTGTGGGTTAGCCATAGGAAATACAGGGATAGAGTGGGATGCTCTACGGAGCATTAGTATGGGCCAAATGGTCTGTTTCCACATTGTAGGGATTCTATACAGTCTAGATTGACAGAGAGCCAAGTTGAAGTTCATTAATAACTCCTAATTGGTACACACACTAACAAAACTTTGCACAGCACTTAGCCCTGTTAGACAAGCAATGAAACATAGATTATACAGACAGCACACAGAATAACCTTTATTAGAAAAATCTCCAAACACATCAGTTGAACAGTTCCGCAATTATCAGTCAGCATGTGGTCACTATGACCCACTGCGATCTACTTTATCATGGAATGATCGGCCTCTCGAATGCAGCACTTCCTAATGAATTGGTTTTGGCACAATTTCATCCCTTTATCACTCAGGATAGGACAAGAATATCCAGGTTCTATTCCACCAACCCAAAAAGAATTTTTTTTATTAATCACTGTACTGCTGAGAAACTTCAATTAGTTTCACTGACCTAATTTAAAAGATTATTCTCTTGAACAGATTGGTTGGATTACTTTTCAATACTTTAACTCAAACGTTGTGATGTAATATCTGTTTTATATGTAAGAAAAGGCATGGTTGTTTTTATGTGTTCTCAGTTGCAAGTGGAGACAGTATTTTGGAAACAATGGGTTGCAGACATGATGTTGGACACAGTTGGTTAGTGTGAGGTAGTTGTCATCATAGAATCATAGAATCATTGAGATGTACAGCATGGAAACAGACCCTTCGGTCCAACACGTCTATTCTGACCAGATATCCCAACCTAACCTACACCCATTTGCCATGTTTAAGATTGCATGGCAGTGCAGCTTTTTAAAAAATTTATTCATTTGCAAGATGTGGGCATTGCTGGCTGAGTCAGCATTTATTACCCACCCCTAGTTGCCCCTTGATAACTTGGGGGTGAGCTGCCTTCTTCAACCTCTGCAGTCCATGTGCTGTGGTTTGATCCACAATCCCCTTCAGGAGGGAATTGCAGGATTTTGACCCAGTGTCAGTGAAGGAACGGTGATATTTTTCCAAGTCAGGATAGTGAGTGGCTTGGAGGGCAACTTGAAGGTGGTGGTATTCCTATAAATCTGCTGCGGGGTAAAAACAATGACTGCAGATGCTGGAAACCAAGTTCTGGATTAGTGGTGCTGGAAGAGCACAGCAGTTCAGGCAGCATCCAAGGAGCTTTGAAATCGACGTTTCGGGCAAAAGCCCTTCATCAGGAGTTGGGGAGTCCAGATCTAGCGGGCATAGGTTTAGGGTGAGAGGAGAAAGATATAAAAGAGACCTAAAGGGCAACCTTTTCACACAGAGGGTGGTGAGTGTATGGAATGAGCTGCCAGAGGAAGTGGCGGAGGCTGGTACAATTGCAACATTTAAAAGGCATCTGGATGGGTATATGAACAGGAAGGGTTTGGAGGGATATGGGCCGGGTGCTGGCAGGTGGGACTAGATTGGGTTGGGATATCTGGTCGGCATGGACGGGTTGGACCGAAGGGTCTGTTACCATGCTGTACATCGCTATGACTCTATGACTCTATAACACAAAGCATAGGGAAAACAAGAGAGTAGATGAATCCGAATGGTGTTGGAGGGGGAGACAATACACTCCGGCCCCTGTGGTGTTCACCTTCCCCCCTCCCTCAGTACACTGCTGGGGGGTTATTCGTCTTTCAGTTCAGAGATGCTATCACCACCTCTGGATGTCATTTTTGAACCACCAAATCACCTACGTTACTAATTAAAAGAACAATGATGAACAACCAGAGGCCTATTCTGAGGACTGCCTACCCCTGAAAAGTACAACAGTAGTGTTCTTAATAAGCTCGATAACTGTTGCAATTTGCCTCATGATTCTGAATCACAGCAGAGATTGTTCTTAAATACCTGGGGCTCTTGTAAAGCAGGGGTATAGCATGTCTCTGGCTCAGAGGTCCAAGTACAAATCCTGGTGATGTGTTGCAGATGCACTGACCTTGCTGACCTGCCAGTATCGGGAATGGAGGTGTTAGATGGGGTATGCAGCCATTGGATTCATCTGCCACATTGCTTCCAATCCAATCTGGCCCTTAACAGTGCAGCTCTTTGTGTCTGATGGAGCACTGGGGTAAGTGTGGGTAGGATCTGACTATGATAGTTCCTTATTGTATTTGCAACCTTGGTTCCAATTACTGTAAACCAGGAGGGAAAAATAATCAGCATGATCTTGTGTACATGATTTGGAGATGCCGGTGTTGGACTGGGGTGTACAAAGTTAAAAATCACACAACACCAGATTATAGTCCAACAGGTTTATCAGGTGATTATCAACTACCAGCACCTCCAAATCATGACTACTATCGACATCACGGACTGCCAGCTCAAAGTGGAGAGGATCTCCAAGAAGATTGCACATAGCAACACAGACATCAAGTTTCTACAGAAATGCAGGAAAGCAGGAAAGATCCCGACAACCACCTGATGAAGGAGCGTCACTCCGAAAGTTCGTGCTTCCAAATAAACCTGTTGGACTATAACCTGGTGTTGTGTGATTTTTAACTTTGATTTTGTGTACAGTTATAGCCTGGATTGGATCGCAGGAACAACGATGGCATCTTGAATTGGGAAGCTCAGGCTTTGCCCTTGCCCTTGACCTTGAATGGTGCGTGATCTAAAGAACGGAGAACAAAATAAAAATTACAGCCCTGGAACAGGCCCTTCGGCCCTCCAAGCTTGAGCCAATCCAAATTCACTGTCTAAACCTGTTGCCCAATTCCTGTCTCTCTGCTCCCCATTTATTCATGCATCTGTCCAGATGTATCTTAAATGAACCTACCGTGCCTGCCTCTACCACCTCTGCTGGCAATGCGTTCCAGGCACCTACCACCCTCTGTGTAAAGTACTTATCGCATGTAACCCCCTTAAACTTTTCACCTCTCACCTTGAACATGTGACCTCTCGTTACTGAATCCTTCACCCTGGGAGAAAGTTTATCTCCATCTACCCTGTCTATACCCTTCATGATTTTGTAAACCTCAATCAGGTCCCCCCTCAGTCTCCTTTTCCTAATGAAAACAAACTTAACCCACTGAACCTCTCTTCATAGCTCGCACCTTCCATACCAGGCAAAATCTTTATAAACCTTTTCTGCATCTTCTCCAAAGCGTCCACATTCTTTTGGTAATGCGGCGACCAGAACTGTACACAGCATTCTAAATGCGGCCAAACCAATGTCTTGTACAATTTTAACATGACTTGCCAGCTCTGATACTCAATACCCCGTCCGATGAAAGCAAACATACCATATGCCTTCTTGACCACTCTTGCCACCTGTGCAGCAACCTTCAGGGTAAAATGGACCTGAACTCCTAGATCTCTCTGCTCATCAACTTTTTCCAAGGCTCTTCCGTTTACTGTATAATTCACTCTAGAATTAGACTTCCCAAAATGCATCTGTGTGAAGCAAGTGCATTAATTGCAAGAGACTTCTCTCTTCACTTAGCTGAGATGTCCTAAGCAGTCATTAAAACAGATGCCCTTTTGCAAACTCTAAAATTTGAGTTGCTACATTTATCATAAAGACATGGAAAATGGGTGCAGCAGTAGGCCATTTGGTTCTTGGAGCCTGCTCCTTTGATCTCTTCAGTCCCGTCTAACTCCCTACTGAAAACGTGCAATATTTTGGTCTCAACCGATTATGGTGGCAGAGAATTCCAAAGGCTTCTCTTTCTCTGGATGAAGAAGTTTTTCCTCACCTCAGTCCCTAAATGGCTAACCCCGAATCCTGAGACTATGACTCCTGCTTCTAGACTCCCTGGTCATCAGGATCATCCTTCACACATTTACCTTGTCTAGTCCTGTTAAAATTTCAAATGTTTCCCTGAGATTCCCCTCATTCTTCTAAACTGCAGTGAACATATTCTTAACTCATTTAGTTTTTTTTGCTGCATAGTGTGTATCTGTATCAGTGTAATTTCCCTTTTAAATAGATATTTCTATTTTACTCTGTTCCATTAGAATTTGTGCATTCTATTATTAGTGTTGCATTATAAATTGCAATTTGCAGATGTGCATTTATATATTGAAATATTTATTGTTAGGTAACATATATCTCCTTCTCAATACAAATATCAGGTTATAGATGTTTAAACGGCTTTAAACCAAAAAACTGCCATTTGAGATATTTTTGAAAATAAGTAAAATTTTATATTGTATCATCTTTCCCTGAAGATATATCTTAAAAATGTTTTGCCTATAATTGGGAGATAAAGAGGTCATTCAACAGGAACTAGTGTGTGAACTCTCCTTCATTCCTGCAGGCCCTGATCAGACAATTTTTTCTGTCTTGAGTTAGTTTAACCTAGTTTATGTACAGGAGGACAGTTCAAGGGAACAGTTTTCATGAGCAAGCTTAAGTTTGCCTGGTCTATCCAGACTGAGATATTTCCAACAGGTTTCACTGAAGATGATCTAGAAAATCCCAAAAGACCATAATATCATTAGAAATAGGAACAGGAATAGGCCATTCAGCCCACTGAGTCTGCTGCACCTTTCAATAACTAATCATAGAATCCCTACAGTGTGGAAGCAGGCCATTCAGTCCATCAAGTTCACGTCGACCCTTCAAAGGACATCCCACACAGTCCCAACCCCCTATCCTATTCTTGTAACCCTGCATTCCTCCTTACTAATCCACCTAACCTGCACATCTCTGAACTCTACAGGGCTGTTTACCATAGCTAATCCACCTAAACTGTACATTTTTGGACTGTGGGAGGAAACTAGAACACCCAAATGAAACCCACGCAGACACAGGGAGAATGTGCAAACTCCATACAGACAGTCACCCAAGGCTGGAATCGAACCTAGGTACCTGTGAGGCAGCAGTGCTAACCACTGAACCACCATGGCTGATCCAATTGTGGCCTCAATTTTCTGCCTATCCCCATAACCCTTGCAGATCAAAGCTCTGTCTAATTCAGTCTTGAATGTATTCAACGATTCAGACCCCACTGCTTCTGCAGGAAAGAACTTGCAAGGCGAATGACCCCGGAGAGGGAAGAAATTGCTCCTCAGCTCACTTAGACTGGCACTGTAGCACAGTGGCTAGTACTGCTATGTCAGTGCTAGAGATCTGGATTCAATTCCACCCTCAGGCAACTGTCCATGTGGAGCTTCCCCCGTGTCTGCGTGAGTTTCGTCTGGGTGCACCGGTTTCCTCCCACAGTCCAAAGATGTGCAGGGTAGGTGGATTGACCATGCTAAATTATCCTGGGCTGTCCAGGGATGTGCAGGCTAAGTGGATTAGCCATGGGAAATGTAGGGTAAGAGGGCTGGTGGGATGCTTTTCAGAGGGTTGGTGCAGAATTAATGGGCACATGCCAGGGATTCGATGATTCGGTTTTCAATGGGACACTCTTTATTTTGAAACTGCGTCCTGGATTCTAATTTCCCCCACAAGAGGAGTCTTCTCTCCGCCTTCACTCTGTCAAGTCTGCCCAGAACCTTGAAGGTTTCAAAAAATCTCTTCTCATTCTTTGAATTACTCATGCATATCGACCCAGGCTACTCAGGTTTACCGTATCAGACAATTCCTTCCTGTCAGGAGTTATCCAAGTGAACATATTTTGAATTGTATCTAATGTGAGGATAGCTCTCCTTAAATAAAAAGCCCAAAACTGTACTCAATGCTCCAGGCACAGTCTTACCTAAGCCATTTTTAGGCGCAGCACAAATACCTCACAATTATGTTCCATCTCCCTTGCAATCAAGGCCACAGCCCATTTGCCTTTCTAATTATTAAATGTATCTTCACGGTAAGTTTTGGTGACTTATACGCAAGGTCATCCATTGCATTCTGCAGTCTCTATCCACTCAAGAAGGGTCACTGGACCCAAAATGCTAATTCTGCTTTCTCCCCACAGATGCTGCCAAACCTGTTGAGCTTTTCCAGCGATTTCTTTCTGATTTCCAGCATCCCCAGTTCTTTCGGTTTTTATTTTGTGTCGACAAAATTCTTCTTTTCCATCCTTGTGATCAAAATGGACTACCTCATATTCTCCTTCAATCTGCCAAATGTAATTTGTCTACTCCCTTTTGCAGACTTTTCTTGGAATTCCTACAGTGTGGAAGCAGGCCATTTGACCCACGAAGTCCACACTGACCCTTCATAGAGCATCCCAATCAGACCCACCCCATCCATATAACCCTGCATTGCCCATGTCCAATCCACCTAATCTGCACATCTTTGGACTGTGGGAGGAAACCTGAGCACCCAGAGGGAATCAACACAGACACAGGGAGAATGTGCAGACTCCATACAGACAGTCACTTGAGGGTGGAATTGAACCTGGGTCCCTGGCATTGTGAGGCAGCAGTGCTAATCACTGAGCCACCAGCCACCCCTTCACTGCTCTTACCTCCTCACAACTTGCTCCCTTACTTATTGTTGTATCATCACCAAATTTGGTTACAGTCCAGGAGCAAATTATTGTGCTTGCTGGAACCTGTCCTGAAAACAAAAAATGCTGGAGATTCCAATGTGACAAGTAGCATCCGTGGAGAGAGAGCAAGCTAACGTTACCAGTGTAAATGGCTCCTCGTTATTATTAAAGCAAAGTTGTATTATTATTTAAGTGGTTTATGTTGTAAATAAAATATAACAGTGATGTGCATTACGATACCCCTGCATTACAATCCCATTACTTAGTAAGCTTTTTACATTTACATAATGTGGACCTCTTGATTAAGCAGAATATTTGATTCATCAGCTCACACCTGGTCTCATAGGTGCCAGTTAATAAAATGTCTGCAATACAAACATATCGAGTTTATTGCTTCTTCTTTATCTATCCTGCTGGTTGCATTCTTGAAGAACTCTAATAAATATGTCAAACATAATTTCCCTTTCACAAAACCATGTTGACTCTGCCTGTTTGTGCTTTGGTTTTGGGGTGCTGAAAAAGCACAGCAGGTCAGTCAGCATCTGAGGAGCAGGCAAATTGATGTTTCGGGCATAAGCTCTTCATCAGGAATGAAGGAATCATTCCCGTTGCAGGGTTTATGCCCTAAACATCGACTCTCCTGCTTCTCGGATGCTGCCTGACCTGCTGTGCTTTTCCAACACCCCACTCTCGACTCTGATTTCCAGCATCTGCAGTCCTCACTTTCTCCCTGTGCTATGTTTTTGTCAATGTCCTGCTGCTACCTAGTTAAAAATGGATTAGCGTTTTCCCAATGACAGATGTTGGACTAGCTGACCTGTGCTTTTCTGCTCTCTGAGTCCCTCATTATTTGAACAAAGGCTTTACATTTGCATTTTCCAATCAGCAGGGACATTATAACCAATGCACCTTCTATCACTGTAAACACTTCATCCAAAACTATAGGATGAAGCCACCACATCTTGAGGTTTATTGGTTTTTAATCAGATTATCTTTCGCAGTACTTTTTCTCTGATAATCCAGGTTTTCGATGTTTCTCTCTCCCTTTAGCCTATTGATACTTCTAATATTCTTGGAATCCTTTTATTTTCTTGTATCATGAAGTGTACATGGTCAGAATTCAGACAACACCAGATCACAGTCCAACAGGTTTATTTGTAATACAGGCTTTTAGAGCATAGCCCCTTCATTGGGTGAAGTGAGAGAGAAGCACGCAAGGCACGGAATTTATAGGTAGAGAAATTAAAAGATCATACAAATGGTGTGAGTGGAGTATCGAGAGGCTGAATAACAAGTCTCTGCAGATGATCAAGAGTGTCAGACAGTGTGAGTAAAGTGTCAACAGCTGAATAACAAGAGAAGGGGTGACCTATATTCTGTTAAAATGAGCCAGTGAGGTATTTATAAAAAATTAAAAATAAGGTGGTGCTGGAGACAAACCAAATGACTGGGATTGCATAATACGTATAAGAGTCGCATGGTGAGGGTCTAACCACAATAGTAAGTAATCCAAAGCATTACAAACTAATTAAGGGAGAGAGATCACAACAACTTATCAAGGTGATGGTGTCAAAACAGGACAGTAAGAAGATTTTACAGAAACAGAACAGTTTGGTGGGGTTACATGTAGCATGGCATGAACCCAAGATCACAGCTGAGGATGTCTTCATGGGTACAGAACTTGGCTATCAGTTTAAGCTCAGCGATTTTGCATTGTTCTGCATCTCAAAGGCTGCCTTGGAGGGCGCTTACCTGAAGATCAAAGTTTGAATATCCCTTGACTGCCAATGTGTTCCCCGAATGGAAGGGAACATTTCTGTCTGGCGATTGTTGCATTGTGTCCATTCATCCACTGTAGTAGCGTCTGCGTGGTTTCGCCAATGTACCATGCCATGGGGCATCCTTGCTTGCAGCATATCAGATAGATGACATTAGCCGAGTCACATGAGTATCTGCTGTGCACGTGGTGGGCGGTGTCTCCACATGTAATGGTAGTGTCCATGACGATGAGCTGACATGTCTTGCAGTGGTTGCCATGATAGGGTTGTGTGGTGTTGTGGTCAATGTTGCCCTGAAGGCTGGGTAGTTTGTTGTGAACGATGGCCTGTTTAAAGTTTGGTTGTTATTTGAAGGCGAGCAGTGGAGGCGTAGGGATGATCTTGGAGAGATGCATGCAATGTATATGAGCAAGGACGTGATATTGAACTTATGTAAGAGATTTATTACACCTCAGCTGGGGAATTGCATACAGCTTTGGGTGCCCCATTATCTTAAAGATGAGAACACATTGAAGGGACACAGAAGAGGATTTCATGAAGTGATCCAGAGATGAGAAACATCAGTCATGAAGATAGATTGAAGAAGTTGGGACCGTTCTCCTTGGAGAGAAGAAGGCTGAGAGGAAATCTGATAGAGGCTTTCGAAATCATGAATAGAGTAAATGAGGAGAAACTGTTTCATTCATGAAGGGAACAACAAGAGGGCATAGATTTAAAGTGATCTTCTAAAGAAGCAAGGGTAAAGTGAGGCAAATCTTTTTCACTTAGTTAGTAGGTAGGGTCTGGAATGTACTGCTTGGAAATGTGGTGGAGCCAGGTTCAACTGAGACATTCAGAGAGTGCATTAGATGATCACTTGGATAAAATCAAGCTCCAGAGAATGGAGAAAAACCAGGAGATTGCCCTAGGTAATGATGCTCATTTAACAAGCCAGCGCAGGCAGGATGGGCCAACTGGCTTCCTTCTGTGCCTTAACAATGGGGATGGCACAGTGGTTAACACTGTTGCCTCCCAATGCCCCAGGTACCTGGGTTTGATTCCCACGTCGGGCATCTGTCTGTGTAGAGTTTGCATGGACCTCTCATGTCTGCGTAGGTTTTCTCTGGGGGCTTTCATAATCCAAAGCTACGCAGGTTAGGGTGAATTGACCATGTGAAATTGCCACAGTGTTCAGGGATGTGTAGGTTAGATACTTTAGTTAGGGTAATACGGTGGGTGAATCTTTGGAGGGTTGGTGTGGACTTGTTGGGCTGTAGGGTCTGTTTTCACATTGTAGGGATTCTATGATTATAATTCCATGAGTCTGTGAAGACAAAATACCTGCAGAAAGTCTCCGGCGTTTCCTTCCTGTTATTAATTATACAGTCTCACTCTCTGAACTCTGAGAGTTCACTTAAACTGCGAAAGGAGATGGGGCTGGTTCAGTGGTTAGCACTGCTGCCTCACAGCACCAGGGACAGAGATTCAATTTCACCCTCGGGTGACTGTCTGTGTGGAGCTTGTATATTCTTGGGCGGGTTTCCTCCCACAGTTCAAAGATGTGCAGTTGAGATGGATTGGCCATGCTAAATTGCCCATAGTGTTCAGGGATGAGCAGCTTAAGTGGACTTGTCATGAGAAATGCAGGATTAAAGGGAATAAGGTCAGGGGAGATGGGGCTCGGTGGGATGCTCTTCAAAGGATCAATGTGGACTCAATGGGCTGAATGGCCTACTTCCACACTGTAAGGTTTCTACTCTATGAGACAAGAATTAGAGACAGGAATGAAGCCATTCATCTCTCAAGGTGCACCACCATCCAAATAGAACGTGGATGATCTGATTGTGGCCTTGGCTCCTCCTTTAGCTATTCCTGTCCATATGAAGACTTCATGTCAATATCACACAAATACAAGGCTAATTTAGTTCTGCTTTCTGATTATAATTGATGTCCCTGGTTCCACTAGCAGAGCTTCAACATCCAGGCTTCTTTCAAAGTACATTGCAATGGATTATCCAGTCTTGAATGACTTGAATCTCAATGTTTTGCTCAGGAAGCTGGCTTTATATAACGTTGCAAACTCAGATTAGCAAATAGGTGTGCAAGCTCCATTCATGCATTGAACATAGCAGAGATATTTGGGGAACCAGTGGCTTTGAAAAGTTCTTAAATCAAAAATAATCCTGGAAACAGGAGTGGGAAGCAGAAAACAAAGGAGCAAATCTGTCACTTCAATGGGCGCAAACCTCCAGGTTTCAATAACGGAGGATAGAACTTCTCAAATTAAGAGCTGTGTTCAAAATAGTCCTGGGTTCTGTTGCCAGGGGAACCTATTAAATCACTCACATCCATAGCTCCTGGGAGCAAGCACAATCAGAACTTTCAAGTTTCAAGAATGCTGGCAAGTTAAGAGTGTGCAGAATTTCCAACCCCAACTGCATGATCATACCACCCTGCAAAGGAAGATCCCAAAACCTGCTTCTATGCTGTTGCATGGAAAATCTCCAACTCTCACACACACACACACACACATAAACACTCACACACACATACACATACACACACACTCTCTCGTTCACATACACTCACACACACACAGACTCACACACACACACTATCTCTCGCTTTCTCTCTCACACAGACACACTCACAATGCACACACACAGACACACACACACAAAGACACACACTCACTCACTCACACACACACTCACAATACACACACAGACACGCACACAGACACAGACACACACGCACACAAACTGGGCACATTGAGAACACTGCTAACTGAACCGCTTGATGTGCTTTATGTACTCAGACAGGCTGGACAGGACAGGGCAAGTTGGAACTTGGCTGGATCTTCCCCATTCTAATGTCTGGCACAGCCACTTTGGGGAACAGAGCTCCCAGAAGAATGGCCAACTAGAGTGGGGGCTCACAATTCTCACAATTAGGACAATGTAAATGGAATGGTCTCAAAGCTCTGAGGCAAGAGCTCATGGAGAAAGTGAAAGATGGAGAAGTTAAGGATTTGTTGAGGTGTGAGACCAGACAGAAAGGGAATTTGATGGATGGCATGGTGGCTGAATGGTTGCCCATGCTATCTCACAGCACCAGGGACCTGGGTTCAGTTCCACCCTCAGGTGACTGTGTGGACTTCACATGTTCTCCCTGTGTCTTTGTGGGCTTCCTCTGGGTGTTCCAGTTTCCTCCCACGGTCTGCAGGTTCGGTGGATTGGCCATGCTAAATTGCTTTGTAATATCCAGGGGCTGTGCAGGTGAGCTGGATTAGCTATGGTTCACAAATCTTCTGTGGGATTATGGGGACGGAGTGTGTCTGGGTGGGATGCTTTTTGGAGTTCAGTTCAATGGACTGAATGGTCTCTTTCTACACTGTAGGGATTCTATGATTTGTCCTGACAAAGGTTATTATTCTCTCTTGGCCTACTCTCTGAGTAACTAAAATTTGTCATTTCCCAAATACATTGCTCCTAATCCATGATACACATCACCTCCCCGCCCAACCTAAAGCACACTCCCCCTTGTTGCTCTTCATGGAACAACAGCTTGGGGTTAATATCTTCAAATGGGGGAATGGTGCTCCTTTTCCTCACTAAATCTCCCTGTGACTCATTCATTGCTTCCATCTGCAGCTTGCCTCCCTTATCCCCACAGAAAGGATGGTCTTAAGCTAGTAACGTTTGTTCATTGTTTCTTCATGGGCGACTGGCAAAGCCATATTTGTTGCCCTTGAACGGAGCATAGTTAAGAGTCAACCACTTTGATGTGAGGTATGGAGTCAAAAGGGGGTGTGCCTTGGTACTTTTTATATCTAAGTCGCAGCTGTAATGGGTGATGCATAAACTTTTCACTGTACTCATTCAGTATATGTGACAGCAAAGGCTATTGTATTCTATGTAGGCCAGACTGGGTCAGAATAAGAGCCTTCCTCCCCTAAAGGATATTAATAAACTTTCTTTTACAAAAATTGATGATAGTTGTCATGGACACCATAGCTGAGACTGGCTTTACATTCTAAATTTATTCACTGAATTCAACTTTTACCTGCAGCCATAATGGAATTTGAGCCCAGAGTATTCACCTGAGTATCTGAGTTACTAGTCAACTGACCTTACCGCTATGACCCCACTTCCATTGTTTCCCCTACAAGATCCACTGTTGCTTTGGGAAACAGTAGATATTGTGAGATACAAAGACATGTCAGGCTTTATTCACTGGCCTTCACCTCTTTGAGAGCCCAAGTAAACAGAAGAGAAAAATCATTTGGTGGCGTTCTGCCAATGGCTGTCACTTTGAACTGCATCTACAAGGTAACAAGTTGTGTATTACTTTGCTGTTATTACATGCGTCAGTGCCTGAATGAGTGAGCAAAGGATAATGGAGAAAGAATAATGAATAAAGGATGTCACTATACTTAGAGATTTTGGACTTTTTCCAGAGTCTGTGTCCTGCATTGAGCAGATGAAAGCAAAATGCTGGAAATCTGAAAGAAAACCAGAGAAATGCTGAAGAAACTCAGCAGGTCTGCAATCATCCATGGACAGAGAAACAATGTTAATGCTTCCAGACAGGGAAAAGCTATGGAAAATGAAAGGGCACAGAGTTAAGGGAGTCAGTGAAAGAAATGATGGTGAAATGAAGAGAAAGGTTTTTACACAACAAAGGGTTAAGGTTTGGAATGTACTGTCTGAGGATGCAGAGGAGAAAGCTTTAGTCAAAGCATTCAGCAGGGAACTGGGTTATTATCAGGAAAGGAAGGATATGCAAGGTTGCCAGGAGAAGGCAAGTGAAGGAGCCCCAGGTAAATTGCCCTATAGGAATGCAAGCATAGACATGATGAGCTGCAGGAGATATTCATTCTCTCCTAGTCAACATGCATTGCTGTAAAGCAGTTCAGGCAACATGTGAGGAGCAGGAGAGGCGATGTTTTGGGCATAAGCCCTTCAACACAGTAGCTCAGTGGTTAGCACTGCTGCCTCACAGCTCCAGGGCCCTGGATTCGATTCCAGCCTCGGGCGACTGTCTCTGTGGAATTTGCACATTCTCCCCGTGTCTGTGTGGGTTTCGTCCGGGTGCTCCAGTTTCCTCCCACAATCCAAAGATGTGCAGGTTAGGTGAATGGCCGTGCTAAATTGCCCATAGTGTTCAAGGATGTGTAGGTTAGTTGCATTAGTCAGTGGTAAATGTAGAGTAATAGGGTAGGGGAATAGGTCTGGGTGGGTTGTTCTTCGGAGGGTCAGTGTGGACTTGTTGGGCTGAAGGACCTGTTTCCACATTCTAGGGATTCTTCTAAAAAACCTTCCTGATGAAGAGCTTATGCCTGAAACATCAACCCTCCTGTTCCTCGGATGCTACCTAACCTGCTATGCTTTTCCAGCACCACATTTTTCGACTCTGATCTCCTGGATCTGCGGTCCTCACTTTCTCTCATGCATTGCTGTCAAGACACTTACCTTATACTATGGCTTTAAAAGGTGTATTTGGTCCTTTCTTTTATGAAGAAAGGTTGAGACAGAAATGTCATGAACAGCTTGTGAGACTTGGGGGTTTTTTTCTCAATTTGGAACAATAGAAGCAGCCTGAATGGGTGGGGTCAAGCTCCCACTGAACCAGAATTTTTAGTGTTAAGTTTTCAGTAGCAGTTACTGGGGTCTTGAAGCTAGATTTGGAAGCTGCTTTTGCTCTCTCTATTACAGCTAAGAGCTGGGGCTCTCTTTCTGCTGCTGGAATTACCTACATGAGAATCTATTTTACTGAATTTGCCTTTGCTAAGGGTGTGTTTATGGAACAGTTGCTCTTTAGGAGTTAAATCATGTATTATTCTGTTACCTTTTCCAATAGAATTGTTATTCCAATGTCTTCTTTCTTTTGTTGTATTTTAACGATAGTGTAGGAATAAAGTGTTTTGCTTCATGCCTGGTAGTTTGACCAATTAAATTGCATCCAGAAAACAACAGCTGGCGCTTGGCTTTAAAATAAGAAAGAGTTAGGGTCTAAGCTATATTTTGAGGAGGTTTGGTCTGGTCTGTAACACGTATGGATCTAACTCGCTGGGTCTCCTTTTTCTATTTAACTTTTCTGAGATCTAAACAACCCAGTCAAAATGGGTCAAAGGTAGAAACCTTGTGAAGTCCGATTGACCCAGATGACCCACATCACAGGTTGCTGAGAGAAGTAAGAGAGAAAAAAATGAGGCTCTAATCGCTTTGCAATCCTTTCAGGTAGCAACCCCTTTGAAATATTGGAAGGAAGACTTCTTTGTGATGTTTGAAATTATAAAGAGGCTAGCCAGGTTGGAGAAGAAAGAACTATATCCCTCAGATGAGAAGTCAACTAAAAAGGAGGGCATTGATTTAAAAGAATTTGTGGTAGGCCTCGTGAGTCTTTACACTCCGACGATGGTGGGGTCTGAAAAGCTCCTTGAAAAAGCTCCTTGAAAAACTCACCTTGAAAAACTCAGCACTTGGAATGCTGCAACCCACAGGGCTGTGGTTCAAAAGCTGATACATGGAATTAGACTTGATAGCTCTTCTATGGCTAGTAGAGACATGATGGGCCTGATGGCCTCCTCCTGAGCTACTTATCTCCATGGATTCTATAAATTACACCTCAAGGAGGATATGTTGTCTTTTAGAGTGCAAAATGACACTGGGGCCGACGCGGTGATTACATAGACTGAGCTTGCACAGCTCACTGCCACCTATTCCGGGATAATTATGGATGTGCAACAAATGATGGCCTTGCCCATGGCCCTCACATCCCAGGACAGAATTAGAAAAGGCGAGTTTTGAAGATTTAAGGGGAGAACGAATTAAGCTGTTTAAGGTGACTGAAGCATTTCATAAGATACATTGAGAAAAGATCTTGGACGGAGTTCGGATAAAGAAAGCAAGAATGTTAAAATTGGAGCTTGTCCATTCAGGGCTGATCTCAGGAATGTGGAACTGTTCCCAGTCTTAACAGGTTCTGACCCAAGAATTACAGAAGTAATGATACCGCCGTCCAATTCTTCCATTAACCATCAACATTCTTTAGCTCCCTTTTGCAACGTAATATACGCCATGCACTAAACAAACGGCAATATGGAGTTATTGCTGGAATTTATAGTATACCCATGACTCGTCAGGTGCAGGACTCATTGGTTGACTCGAGTACCTCACTGCAGTTCTAAAATTCAAAAGTCACTCTCAGTTAAAATCAGTGTCAATTCCAATGTCCTTCAGCAGTACTCATTTCAGATCGGCTAATTGTATAATTGTCCAGATATGAAATTTGGCTGTTTGGTTGCTAGGTGATGAAAACACACACACACACACACAGACATACACATATGCACGCATACACACACAGACACACACACGCATGCACACACACAGACACACACAGACATACACACATGCACGCATACACACACAGACACACACACGCGCACACACACATGCATGCACACACACAGACACACATAGACATACACACATGCATGCACATACACAGACACACACAGACATACACACATCCACGCATACACACAGACACACATGCATACACACACGCGCGCGCACACACGCATGCACACATACACGCATGCGCACACAGTCACATACCCCTCCCCCACACACACACATGCATGCACACACACAGACACACACAGACATACACACATGCACGCATACACACACAGACACACACACGCGCACACACATGCATGCACACACACAGACACACACAGACATACACACATGCACGCATACACACACGCACACACATGCGCACACACACATGCATGCACACACAGACACACACCCCTCCCCCCACACACACACACACGCATGCACACACACAGATACACACCCCTCCCACACACACACACACACACACACACACACACACTCACGTCTTTTTCCAGAGTCGCAAGCCATTCATGAGGCTTTAACCTCTTCTTTGTCCTACTCTGATAAATCTGTCTAACTATATTTGGAATAAAACTTTTTTCTCAAAGACAGTATTCACAGTGCAGCAGTGCTAATGTTATTGGGCTCTCCATCAAGACCCGGGCTGATGGGTTCAAGGAACTTTGGAACTGAAGGCTAGTCTCAGGAACAATGGCCATAAAACTATTATCAATGGCATAAAGATCTTTAGTTCACTCGTCCAACAACGTCTGGCCTACATGTGACACCAAAGCCTCAACATTATGTTTGAGTCCTAGCTGCAAAGCCACTCAAGGATAGTTAAGGATGGGAAACAATTCTCAGCAATGCCCATATCCCATCAGTCCCTTCTGTTTCCAATGTTCCAAAGCATGATGGGATAGAATTAGAATAAGGTTTATTGTCACGTATACTCAAGGACAGGAGTAAAAGGAAAAGTGTACAGTGTCACCATCTTAGGTACAAAGTACCTAGATCCAAGTCATAAGTAGAAAATAGACAAATAAAGAAAAAGAAAGTTACATGGTGTTGCAGTCATTCATTGTATAAGTTTGAAGAATAAGAAATAAAGTTAAAAAGATTAACATGGCAGATTTTCAATAAAGGGCCTGTAGTGGATCAAATTGGGGGCTTCCACACATAGTCTGACTGGGATCGCAAGGCACTGATTTCCCACACCAGTCCCCAGTCTGACAACTGGCCCAGTTCTTCTCCAGGAACGCTGGTCATCTCTGCTCCACTCTGGGAATGCTAGCATTCCCACTTCGCATCTGGAACTTTGGCCATCCCTGCTCTACACCGGGAACACTGGCTATCCTGCTCCGCTCTGGGAATGCTGGCCATCTCCACTCCACACCAGGAACACTGGCTGGCCCACTCCCCTCCAGGAATGCTCACTATCCCGCTCTGCACCGGGAATACTGGCCATCCTCCTCCGCACCGGTTACACTAGCCATCCCCACTCCGCACCGGGAACACTGCCCACTCTGCACTGGGGATGCTGGCTACCCTGCTCCACGCTGGGAGCACTGGTTATTCTGCTCCACTCCAGGAACACTAGACATCCCTGCCATGCTCCAGACCTCCAGCCCGCTTCAATGATGTCATCGCCCCTCCAAGTTTGTTTTAAAACAAAACAAAAAAAAAAGCCTTGAATAAGGGACAGAAAAGAGAAAAAAGAAGAAAAACCATACAGAATGGATGAGCCCCAGGCTCAGGAGCCTGGAGGCTGCCTACTTCGCCACTGCCGCCATCTTGGAAGTCAAGCTGGAAGTATTAGTATACAGGGTACTGTGTGTAGAATGATGGTTGGTCTCACCCTGAGGTGCAGTTCGTCTTCCCACAGGCTCCTCACGATAATGATCTCTTCACACAAAGGGGAATAGAAACCTGGAACTCTCTCCCTTTGAAAACAATCTGTTGATGCTCAGTTGAAAACTTTTTGTTTTATTCATTCATGAGCTGCGAGCATTTATTGCCCATCCCTAATAACCCAGAGGGCTATGGGGTCAACCACATTGCTGTGGGTCTGGAATCACATGTAGGCCAGACCAAGCAAGGATGGCAGATTTCCTTCCCTGAAGGACATTATTGAACCATTTTCAACAAAAAAAAAACCCATGGCCATCATTCAACTCTTAATTCTAGAATTTTTTTTATCGAATTCAAATTCTGCCATTTCCCATTGTGAGATTCAAAAGCTTGTCGCGAGAACATCAGTGGGAAGTTCTGGATCAACAATGCAGTGATAATACCATTAGTCCATCATGTCCTGTGAATTGGTTGGATATTTCTTGGCAAGGCCATTGGGTAAGTGGACCAAGGCAGGAAGAAGGAGTTGAGGTGAATGACAGGTTTTGACACAATAGAGAAGATGAACCAGATTTCCTGACATTCCTATGTTCATTAACGGCCAAAACACCAGAAAGGAGCCAGTTTTTCCAGACTGTCGCTATGTTCCTACATTTCTTTCCTAATTGATTCAGTAAATGCATAGACTCAAGGTTTAACAGGATGTTAGTGCTGTTTTAATTGGCTGCTCATCAGCCTTCACCTCCGCTTGTGTAGATCCAATTACATCGCTTGAAAACCTTAATGAAGAAAAAAAAAACATGGAACATGTACAAAGGAGTGCTATTCACCTCCTCGGGGTTTAATTTGCTCCGAGCTCACTGATCATGTATTCAGTCAGAGTTAACTTTTTATCTGTGTTGGCAAAGTACAGGAGTACCCAGCCTTTCTGAGCATTTCCTCATGCTTAGTAGCGGACCAAAAGTGACACCAAAAACTCAGTAACCAGTGCTGCATTATCCTGAATGAATGCAACTTAATCCTGCCAGTGTCAGCCAGTGTAGCAATCTATTGCAGTCTCCCCGATGTAAATGATGAAATCCTTAATTCCTATTTACTTCCCCTATCTTCTTGTTTGGACTCTGTGTTGCGAAGACTGATTGGTAGCTTGAGGCGAAAGGGTGGACTGCAGAAGCTGGAGACTAGAGTCAAGAGTGTGGCGCTGGAAAAGCACAGCAGGTCAGGCAGCATCTGAGGAGCGGGAGAGTCGACATTTCGGGCAGGAGCCCTTCATCAGGAATCTGATTGATAGCTCTGACTAGTTTCTGTCAGGATTTTCTTTTATTCACTCACAGGATGTGAGTGTCGCTGGCTGGGACTGTATTTATTGCCCTTCTCTAGTTGCCCTGGAGAAGGTGGTGGTGAGCTTCCTTCTTGAACCACTGCAGTGCATTTGGTGTAAATGGTTAAAAAATCACACAACACCAGGTTATAGTTCAACAGGTCTATTTGAAAGCACTAGCTTTCAGAGTGCTGCACCTTCATCAGATGGTTGTGGTGTATAAGATCATAAGACACAGAATTTATAGCAAAAGGGTTACAGTGTCACAGAGCTGCAATGATATATTAAACAAATTTAGATTAAGTCTTTCATTTTTTAGCGTGGGATATGCTAGGTTCAGTTCTTTAATATGTAAATCCCAGGACTTCTTTTAAGTTATATTCTCAAGAGAGCTTTAGCTTTCCGAACAATAAATGCCATCTCAGCTCAGACAATGGAGTTGTCTGTAAATGGAACCACAATGCTATTGGAGAGGAATCCAAGGATGTTGACCCAGCGCTGAAGGAACAGCAATATTTTTCCAAGTCAGGATGGTGAGTGGTGTAGAAGGGAACTAGGGTGATGTTCCCATGTATCTGCTGCCCTTGTCCTTCTCGGTGGAAGTGGTCGAGGCTTCAGAAGGTGATTTTTAAGGATCTTTGGTGAACCTCTCCAGTGCAAAGTGGTTTTCAACATGTGCTACAGTGAGATGTGAATTGTGTCTCTCCTTTCTACCTGACGTCGAATAGCAACAAGGGGGGAAATGAATATCAGAGAGATCAGAAATAACAAAATGTCAAGAACTTAAGGTTCTACTCACACAATGACGCAGTCCAAACTACAGCATTGCAGACAGAGTGGAATCATTGAATATTTCCAAGCTGAGATTACCTCTACACATACCATGAATAGAATCATAGAGTCGCAGAGGTTTACAGCACGGAGACAGGCCTATTGCCAAACTTGCCCATGTGGCGCAGTTTTCGCAAATAAACAAATCCCATTCACCTGCATTTGGTCCATTTCCCTCCATTGCAATCCCAAACATACTCCTTCCTAAATGGTACTTGCCTCCTCTGGCAGCCCATTCCAGAACCTCACCTCCCTCTGTGTGAAAAAACTGCCCCCTGGCCCATTTTGTATCTCTCCCCTCTCACCTGACACCTATGCCCTTCAGTTTGGACTCCCCAAACAATGCCTCTAACTCTGCATGCAGAGTGTGACATGCATTAACGAGTTTAAGGAGGAGATAGTTTTTGTTAAGTAGTAACAGGTTAAAGGGTTATGGGGACCTGGCAGGAAAGTGAAGTTGAGGCCGAGATAGGATCAGCCATGATTGTGTTCAATGGAGGTTCAGACTCGAGGGGCTGAATGGCCTACTTCTGCAATTAGTTTTTTAATGTTATTATTAAACATACATCACTTGAAACATCATTTCAGAGTGGAACAGATGGAAATGTGAGGGTGGTCAGAGCATTAGTTTGCTCGCTATTGAAAGAAGCAGCAAAGGATGAAGCTTTTACAAAAAAACACAACTTTTTAAGTTACTGGGTGAGTCAAAATGGTTGAAAATGTGTTGCTGGAAAAGCGCAGCAGGTCAGGCAGCATCCAAGGAGCAGGAGAATCGATGTTTCGGGCATGAGCCCTTCTTCAGGAATGAGGAAAGTGTGCCAGCAGGCTAAGATAAAAGATAGGGAGGAGGGACTTGGGGGAGGGGCGTTGGAAATGCGATAGGTGGAAGGAGGTTAAGGTGAGGGTGATAAGGTGAGGGTGATAGGCCGGAGTGGGGGTGGGGGGCAGAGAGGTCAGGAAGAAGATTGCAGGTTAGGAAGGTGGTGATCTTCAGCATCTGCAGTCCTCACTTTCTCCCCGAGTCAAAATGGTTGTCTATTTTTCACTCTCTGCTGCTGTGGCAATGAAAGGGCGTATGAGACAGAATTGGAACGTTTCCACTCTCAGTAGCAAAACAACGAAATACCAACAGAATTAATTTTATATCTGCGTATATGAAGATAGTAACCCTGCTGTCAGAGCTGAGGAAAAAGTATTAGAAGTTGCATTATTAGGCACTGCAGTCTGGCTCTCACCGAGAAGCAGAAATGCCAGACTGCAGAGACTTTCTAGGCTATGAAGAGACACTGAACGTCATGTTATTTTTACTTATGAATGGTATTTCTTCAAAATCAGAGTTCAAAGGGAGAAGCAGACTGTTGATCTGTATGTGAGTGCCTTGATGCATCCTGCTGACTCCTTTGAGTTTGGGTGACTAAAGGATGAAATTGTCAGAGGTAAGATTGTCTCCTGAGATAGGAGGTTCTGTCATGAAACCACATCTCTCTGAGAGATGAGAAATGCACTCTCAAGGAAGCGAGAGAGTCAATCATCAGCTGAAACGTATTCATGGGAAGACAGGCATTGCATAAATCACAGAGGCATTCCAGACTGAATGAGAACTAAAGGTTGGAGAACAGGAAGAAACATTTGCAGAAAAGCCAGCAGAAAGATCAAGGCCAGGCGACAGGATGCAGATATTGTGGAGGACATCACACAAAAAGAAAGGGACGGAGCCCAGCATGGGAAATGAAGCGGAGGAGCCGGTATGGGGAAAGCAGTGCTCTAACTCTGACAAGCTGAATTACACAAATGTCTCGCTAGAAAGAAGCAAAAACAAGCTGGTAACGTTGGCAGTTGGAAGAAATATCAACCGATGATTCTGATAAATCATTTTACACCACAGCCTGAGTTGGCATCGTCAGGTCTGAACGTAATGAATAGGTTGGGGAGTCTTAGAAGGCTGACAGCAGAAGGAGAGCATTATAGAATGCCTACAGTGTGGAAGCAGGCCATTCAGCCCACACTGAGCCTCCAAAGAGCATCCCAGCCTATCCCTTGTAACCCTGCATTTCCTATGGCTAATCCACCAAACATACACATCCCTGGACACTGTGGGCAATTTAGCATGGCCAATCCACATGCACATCTTTGTACTGTGGGAGGAAACCGGAGCAAACCCACGCAGACACAGGAAAAACGTTCAAACTCCACACAGACAGACAGACCTGGGTCCCTGCACTGTGAGGCAGCAGTGCTAACCACTGAGGCACCATGCTAACCTCTGTGCAGTATGATTGATGGACACCAGTGCTTTGTGCAACATTCAGAGCTTTGCAGAGCAGTATGAAATCAATCGAGCCGGTGACCAAATAAACAGTGAATTCCTTCACCATGAGGCTGAGTCTGTACTGACTCTAAGACAACATTGACAAGCCAGTGGAGTTTCAGGACAAGGAAGTGAGAGGTGGTGCACTTTCTTCAGAAATACATTGCAAGACAATATAAAATAGTGGATCGAATTCTACAGGATAGGCAGGAGCATAGGGGCTCACACATTGTTGAAGGTGGCAGGAGAGAGCAGTTAATGAAGCATACAGCTTTGTAAATCAGGGCAGAGAACGAGAGCAAGGAAGTGATGTTGAACTTGTACAAGACAATTGTTAGACCTCAGCTGGAGTGCTGAGTACAATTGTGAGTCCATATTGTCAGAAAGATGTAAATACATTGGAGAGAGTACAGAAGTGATTTACATGGATGGTTACAGGCGTGAGAAACTTCAACGATGAGGGTAGACTGAAGAAGTTGAGACTGTTCTCCTTGGAGAAAAGGCTGAGAGGAAACTCGATCGTTTCATGCAAGATCATGGGCAGAATAGATAGGGAGAAGCTGACGAAAGGAATAAGAATGCAAGAGCATATATTCAAATGATGTGCAAATGAAATAAAGGCGATGTGAGAAAAAGCTTCCTCAAAGTGGGAGGATAACGCCCTCCCGCTGCACACCACTCTGTAACCATTTTGGTTGGCTGACGGAGGGACAGGACATTCTCAGGGATGGTGATGTCTGAACATTTTCTGTAAGGTATATTTTCACAAGTTCTACTACTTCAAGCTATTCCTTGACCAGTACAACTGTTCTCATTGCTAGATGTGGCAGCGACTGATGGACAGTTGCCCACTTGATTCCAATTGACTTTAATTGTGCCAGGGCTCCTTCATGACAGACTAGGTTATCTGTTGCCTTGAAGCCAAGAGCAACCTTTGCCACATTACCTCCCAACGGTTAGTGTTATTACTGCTTTCCCAGGCCATAATAATTATGAGCTGGGAGGGAACCAACAGTTGGCTGATGGACAGGAGTTAGCACTGCTGCCTCACAGTGTCAGAAACCTGGGTTCAATTCTAGCCTTGGGTGACTGCCTGGGTGGAGGTTGCACATTCTCCCTATGTCTGTATGGGTTTGCTCCGGTTTCCTCCTATTGTCCAGAGATGTGCATGTTACATGGATTGGCCATGCTAAATTGTTCACAGTGTCCAAGGATGTGTGTGTTGTTGGGTTAGCTGTGGGATTGTGGAGGGGAGGTCTAGGTGCAATGCTCTTCAGAGGCTTGCTGTTGAACCAGTAGATTGAATGGCCTCTTCCTGCACTGTGTTGGGATTCTAAACCATTCAGTTCCTTAGGTCTACTGCACCATTTAACACAATCATAATTGATCTGATTGTTGCCTTAACCATTTTCCTGCCTGTTCCCCATGAACCCTTACCTCCCTTAGCGATCAGTAGTCTAACTTAGCCTTGAATACATTCAATGGCCCAGCTTCCATTGTTCCCTGATTCCAACAAACTAACAACCCCCGAGAAAGCAATTTGCTCTTTATTTCCATGGGAGACTCCCTTTGTGAAGAAATTGCTCCCTATTCTAGATCCCTCAACAGTAGAATCATTCTTTCAGCTGTACCACGTGAAACCCCTCAGAATCTTATATGTTTCAATAAGATCACCTCTCATGCTCCTGAACACCAACAAGTCGACCCAAACCACTCAATCCTTCCTCATAAAAATCTCACCTCCATCTCAGGATTCAGCCGAGTGAATCTGCTTCCAATATAAGTGTATATCTCCCTAGATGAGGAGACTAAAACTGTAACCAATACCCCAGGCATGGTCTCCCCAATTCTTTGCACAGTTATTAGCAAAACTGTCCTATCTTTACACTTCACAACCTCCCCCCCTCTCCCCTTGCAATACAACCCAACGTTTAACTTTCCTTCCAAATTGATTGATGTACCTGCATCTTAACCTTTATGATTGGAATACAAGGACATGCAGATTCCTCCAGACTGCAACAACTTCTCTCTGTTTAAATATAATTCTGATTTTTTTTATTCTTCCTGCCAAAGTGGATGACTTCACATTTCCCGACACGATAATCCATCTGCCAAATCTTATGCCCATTCACTTAAACTTTATTTTGAATTTGAAGATTCTTTTTATCTGTCAGACAACTTGCTCTCCCACCTATCTACGTGTCATCACCAAATTTGGCCATAATGCAGCTAGCTAAAATAGAGTACAATACAGAAATGAGAAGCTTAGCTACACCAAAGACCAACATTTCAGATTGGGAAACATTAGGTGATGTCCAAATCCTAGAGATGATCAATGAGATACAAACCAAAGCACCTCATGAGACAGAAGATTGTCAAAGAATCCAGTTCAGCCATAACACGAGTTTGACTCAAGTTAGTGGCAGTATAAAGGAAGGTGATGGCCTTGTGGTATTATCACGGGACT
This sequence comes from Chiloscyllium plagiosum, assembly GCF_004010195.1. Classification (NCBI taxonomy): domain Eukaryota; kingdom Metazoa; phylum Chordata; class Chondrichthyes; order Orectolobiformes; family Hemiscylliidae; genus Chiloscyllium; species Chiloscyllium plagiosum. The sequence continues at coordinate 23,302,868 of NC_057749.1, forward strand.
ACTAATCCAGGGATTTGAGCAATGCTCTGGGGTTCAAATCCTGCCATGGCAGATTTTGGAATTTGAATTCAATGGCAAAGAAATCTGGAATTAAGAATCTAATGGCGACCATGAATCCATTGTTGGAAAAACCCATAATGCCTTTTAGGGAAGGAAACTGCCATCCTTACCTGGTCTGGCCTACATGTGACTCCAGACCCACAGAATGTGGGTGACTTTTAATTCTGGGGTGAGCAATAAATGCTGCCTAGCCAGCAACACGTAAAATAAAATGTATACATGTTAGAAGTGACATTTACTCATACATAGGGACCTATATGCTGCTTTTGAAAGAAATTTGCTCGAGCATTATTTGAATTGCAAGTTAGCTTGGGTAGCCTAATGTTTCATGTTGCTTTCTCCATGGTAACACCTCAGCCAATCAGTCAACTTGCCAACCAATCAGCATCCTTTTTTCCTTTCGTGGACATTATTTTGATGTTTTGAAATCTGGCATTCTTACATTTGCCCTGAGGAGTGCAAGCTGGAAACTTCAGCAAGTTGTCTCCCTTTTCAGCAATATACAGCAAACAGACGAAGAAGCAAAGAAGTTTTTAACCTACGTGGGTTCAGAGTTGAATGTTGACCAGGATACAACAGAAAACCCTTTTACTCTTCTGCAAAATGGTGCTGTGGGATTTCCATTCAAAACGGCAGGTGGAATGACAATCCAAAGGTGGATAGGCAGGAACATTAGTCATAGAGTCATACAGCATGGAAACAGACCCTTCAGTCTAACCAGTATTTACCTAAACGTCTTTTAAATGTTGTAACTGTGCCCGTTTCCACCACTTCCTCTGGAAGTTCATTCCACCTCTGTGTTAAAAAAAATCACCTCTCATACCTTTTTGAAATCTTTCATCTCTCACCTTAAAAATATGCCCTTTAGCCTTGAAATCCCTCACCCTAGGGAAAAGTCACCTGCCATTCACCTTATACATACCCCTAATGATTTTGTAAACCTCTGTACGGTCACCTCTGAACCCCCTACACCCCAGTGAAACATTTCCCAGCCTATCCAGCCTCTCCTTATCACTCAAACCCTCCATTCCCAGCAACATCCTGGTAAACCTCTTCTGAACCCCCTCCAGCTTAACCCCCTCCAGGGAGACCAGAACTGGACACAGTACTCCAGAGAGGCGTCGCTAACAACCTCGACCTAACACCCCAATTCCTATATCAAAGGACTAAGCAATGAAGGCAAGCTTGTTAAATGCCTTTGTAACCACCTTGCCTATATATGACGCAAACTTCAAAGAATTATGCGCCTGAACCCCTCGGTCTCTCTGTTTTACGATACTACCCAGGGCGCTACTTTTTATTGTTTTTGTTTGTTTTTTTACCAAAATGCAATACCTCACATTTATCCAAATTAAACTCTATCTGCCACTCTTCAACCCACTGACCCAATTGATCAAGATTTCTTTGTAATCCTATATAACCTCCTTCACTGTCCACTAAAGCATCAATCGTGGTATTGTCCTCAAATTTACTAACCATGTCTCTTATATTCTCATCTAAATCAAATACATAAATGACTAACAAACGTGGACCCAGCGCCAATCCCTGTGGTGTTAGCAGTATGGGAGTGGAAAGGCAACACTTTCTCAAGTTGTTACAATTGGAGATATATAATAGAGGCAACATTTTGGAGGAAAATGCTTTCTGTCCTGCAGACTGCTTGGATACACCTGCTAATAAAATTTAGATCTACCTAGTGGATAGCCTGTATTGCTGTTCATGATGAGGTAGAGGACATTTCATAACAATGGATGGTGGAGAAAACAAGTCATCATTTACAGGAAGTTTGCAAGTGATCTGACATGGGGCAAACAAGTAAGTGGCATCATCTTTTTGATTGTCTCAAGACTAAGATATAGGAGCAGAATTAGGCTATTCAGCCCATTGAGTCTGTTCCGCCTTTCAATCATAGCTGATAGGGTCTTGATTAGTTAGGTGATCAAGAGTTACAGGGAGAAAACTGAAGAATATGCTTGAGAAACCTATCTATCTCTGTCTTAAATACACTCAGTGACTCAGCCTTCACAGTTTTCTGCAGCAATGTGATTCACAATTTCCCCACTCTCTGACTGAAGAAATTCCTCCTCATCACAGTGCTACAGGATTGTCCCTTCGCTCTGAGGCTGTGCCCTTAGATCCTAGTCTCTCCTACTAGTAAAAACATCCTCTCCATGTCCACTCCATTCAGGCCTCTCAATTTTCTGGAAGTTTCAATGAGATACCCCCCTCATCCTTCTAAACTCCATTGAGTACAGACCCAAAGTCCTCAACAGCTCCTCATATGACAAGCTGTTCACTCCCAGGATCATTCTTGTAAACCTCTTCTGGACCTCCCTCCAAGCCCAGTAGATCCTTCTGTCTGAAACTGTGTCCTCAGACCTTATACTCTCCTATCAGTGGAAATGTCTCCAACTCCAATCTTTCCAGGCCTCTGCAAAGGATACTGAAAATCAGGAACTCCACCCCGCCCCCTCGAAACATTTGAGATTGAGGATCAATTCTAAATTAAGATTGATAGAGTTTTGCTTGATGACGGTTTAAAGAATCAAACGATGGAATTCTGTTCCTAAACCTCTCTTTGTCATGTCCGTCCATTAACAGGTTTATTAAATTGATCCCTTCCACCAAGCCATTGATTATCTATGAAGTACAAATTGAAGTCGGCCTGAGGTGACTGACTGATGCATGTCCAAGGTGATTAATGGTTTCTCCTTGCATTTTCTGGGCTAGTAGCATTATAGATTGTCCATCATGCAATGGGATTGTGCTGATTCACATTCCCCGACATTGTAGAATCCCTACAATCACCTAGTCCTCACTGAGGCGCCACCACTGACTCCTCAAGGTCAGGACTAGACCTGATTCTTCAGCCTCAGACACCACCAGGGTAGACTGAGTCACTGGATAATAGAGCAACAATGAATGGCCTTCCTCACATTTTAAGTTCAAACTCCTTCTTCTGGATCGCTGCCACCAGAGGAAATAATTCCTTCCTAATCGCTCGATCAAATTCTTCAATAATCTTAAACACCTTGTTAAATTACTCCTTAATCTTCTAATGTCAAGGAGATGCAGGCTGACTCGCCACAATCCATAATTTAATCATATTAGACTCCAGCTCAACCCAGAAACTATAGTCTTGGAGACAGGGAGGCCTTCATCCCAGATATTGGTTGAGTTTCTCCACTGGCATGGTGCTCAATGGATGAGTAGCTAAGTGCGCATAGTGATACCAGTCTGGATTTATTCAGTGGCTGACAGCAACAAGTGATTTGGTACAAAATCTGTCAATTAAGCCACATCGCTAGTTGACCTTGCAGTGAGACAATGTCCTCCAGACACTGTGAGTCAATTGCTGTTCAAATTCTTGTACTTGACTGTTTTAACCAAGGTGGAGGTGGGTAGAGAGACAATTACATAGCTTCATCATTCAAGTTACACCAGAGCTACACCAAAAGTATTTATATTGACATTACCATAGAAAGCTTGTTTGTAACTTAATCTGCGGTTGAGTGTCATAACCTCTTGGTGTCAATGCAGTGTAATTGGTAACTCTGTATCATTCCCTTTCTTCCCCTGCTAGTACCTTAAACACTGAGGGATGTTAGTCACAGCGCCACAGGAATCCATTGTGGAATCTTTGAACATAGAGATGCTGTGGCACAGCTTCTACTGAATGGCCCTGACTGACCAAGAGACCCTTACAACTTGATGTAAGCATATTGGAAGTTTTGACCACATCTTGAACACTTTCCAGATTGATCAAGTCCTGGAGTGGAACTTGAACCTGGATCAGTGGTTAGCACTGCTGCCTCACAGTGCCAGGGACCCGGGTTTGATTCCACCCTATTAGTCTCCAGCTCAACCCAGAAACTAAAGGCCTGGAGACAGGGAGGCCTTCATCCCAGATGTTGGTTGACTGCCTGTGTGGAGTTTGCGCAGTCTACCTGTGTCTGCGTGGATTTCCTCCCACAGTCCAATGATGGGCAGGTTAGGTGGATTGGCCATACTAAATAGCCCATAGTGTGCAGGGTAGGCGAATTATCCAATGGAAATGCAGAGCTACAGGGATAGGCTGGATCTGGGGGAGATGCTCTTCAGAGGATTGATGTAGATTCAATGGGACAAGTAGCCTGGCTCCATGCTGTAGGGATTCTAGGAATACTATCCATAACTGCTGCCACCCTTCCAATTACATTGTTTGTTTTAGACATCCATTATGATTAAGCTCAGTTATCTCACAATCCTTTAGTCTCCCTTTAGGATTTGGATCCAATTGAAACAACATTTATGAAACATGGACATTTTCAGCATACTAATGAACTTGCACAAGGTTGAACTGGGACTTAACAATTTATCCATTTATTTCCCCCAAAAGATCTGAACAAAAAAAATCTGTCATTGAAAGAATCTGTCACTGAATTTGACAATGATTCTACCCAAGACTCTGAAACGGTCAGTGCAATAATAAAGTGACCATGTAATTAGCTGTTAATGATAATGGACCAGATGGGAATAGAAATAATAACTGGCTCAACTAACCAATGAAACTGATGTCAATTAACGACTAATAGTGCCCATGGTGGAGTTTGGTGATCACCTTTGTCACTACTCAAAGGAGGTTATAGCACAGAGCGTTCGGCTCAGAAAATCAGTGCTTCCAAATTTATTCAGCGTGAAGGACCCAAAGTGAGATGAATACACGCACAGTACAGCCATGTGTACCACGCAGCTCTTCATTAGCATTCCAACAATATCACTACACTGCCGGCATTCACATTGCACATGCAGATCAAGCAGCACTCATTGAGAGGGAATGTTTGGAAAAGTACATTTCACAGTGTCACCGTTAACATTATCACACTACTAAACAAGTAAACACAAGGATAGGTTCACAAGCAATGTGGATCATGCCAATGCACATTAACATCTACAGAAAAGCGGGCTGCAGAGTAATGAAAATAGCATCTTCACACATAACAGCAAGGGAATGTATGAGCATCATAATTGGGAGGAGGTGGAACTATTCCTTGTATTGGCTGAATTACTGCATTGGGATTGAGTGGAAGGGTGTGCAGGAACTAGGAGCCACTCTGTTGTTTCAAACTTCTTTCAGGGGATGAGGGCGCCACTGGCCACCTTGGCATCGATTGCCCATTTTTAATTGACCTGGCAAAGGTGGTGGTGAACTGCCTTCACAAATTACTACAGTCCATGCCTGGTAGGGACAGCCACAGTGCTGCTGGGGAGGGAGGTCCAGGGCTTTCACTCAATGAAACCAAACCTGATATATTTCTAAGCCAGGATGGTGAGCGGCTTGGAGGGGAACTTGCAAGGGGTGGTATTCCCAAGTATCTGCTGCCCTTGTCCTTCTAGATGGAAGTAGCCATGGATTCGGAAGGTGCTGTCTAAGGGGCTTTGCAGTACATCCTAAAGATGGTACACGCTGTTGCTCCCTGGGGGGAGAGATAAACTTCGATTAGATTTTTCACCGTGGCACCAGAATCTTTCAGAGTCAGAGGAGAGACTTCGCTGCAGTAAATGATAAGCAGCTGGAGGGCACTTTAAAAAAAGTCCATATTAAAAAGTAGCCAGGTCATGGCCATTGGTGAAGTGGGTACATGGGGGTTGAGGGGAGTGGTATGCCACTTGATAAAGTATGCCAGCTTGCCACAAAGTGCCCACTTCCACAGCTGAACCTTCTCCCATCATGTTGGTAAATTGGATGCAGTTGGCCTGGTTAGTCCCTTCATAGAATTCCCCACAGTGTGGAAGCTAGTCATTCGGCCCATCACCAACCCTCCAATAAGCACCCCACCCAGAATCACCCATTCCTGCGTTTCCCATGGCTAACCCAACTAGCCTGCAAATCCCTGAACACTATGGGACAATTTCCCATGGCCAATCCACCTAACCAACACATCCCTGAACACTATGGGCAATTTAGAATGGCCAATCCACCCTAATCTGCACATCTTTGGACTGTGGGAGGAAACCAGAGCATTCAGAGGAAACCCACACGAACACCGGGAGAATGTGCAAACTCGACACAGACAGTCGCCTGGGGCTGGAATTGAACCCGGGTCCCTGGCACTGTTAATGACCTTGCCACCTTTGTTAATAAAGCTTTTGATGAGCCTAATGATAAGCGACCAGCCTGGTGAAGGAGGGGTAGCTGTTGCTGGGCCCCCAGCATACATCGGTCAAGAGAGCAGATGGCAGAAGCATGATCACCCACCTTAATGCGCAGGGTCCAGCCACCTCCAACCTTAACCTAGGCAGACCCTGATATCCAGCCTCTATAATAGCACGGTGATCACTTTACATTTTGTTTCATTGAACCACCCCTCAAATCTTCTGCAGCACTAAATAAATTAGTGATTTGCAAATACAAAAGAGTACGGAAGGAGGGTGGGTTTGAATTGAGACGGAATTGGAGAGGGAAGTAATGCATCCGATCCCCATGGTGCCCACCTCTCAGCTTTGAGAGTGTGGATGGGCACAGCGTGCTGTCAACCCAAGGATACTTGCGTGCAACCAAGTAGCCTCAGAAGAGAGGCAGGCAATCAGCGATGACAAACCCTTCCAAGGCCCACTGCCAGGACCTGTTGATGGCCACCTTGGCCAGGCCCAGGAGGTGGTCTCTGACTTGCTCCTCCCTCCCCCACCCCAGACCAAGGTCAAAGATCAGGAGTGTGAGCCTGAAGTGGAACCAAAAGCACAACAAAGTTTTTCTCAAATAATCTAAAACGCCCACAGTCAAAAGATACATGGCCCACAGACTCCATCGCATCACAAAATAAATAGTTTGGCTGACAGTCCGCGAACCACCTTCATCCACAATTGCACGTGACAGCTGCATGCAACACTCTCAGCCCCATATCCCTGATGGAGAGTGGAAGCACTCCTGCAAGCCCTAACACTGGGCAGTTTAATTTTTGCCAGTATTAACTTAGCAGTCTCCGGAGGGACTCCGGTAACCAGCAACACGGGGGCGGGGTCTTCGGTAACCAAGTACCCAGGGGCGGGGACTCCGGTAACCAGCAACCTGGAGCAGAGACGCTGGTGACCAGGGACCCGGGGGCAGGGACTCTGGTAACCAGGACCCGGGGGTGGGGACTCTGGTAACCAGGACCCGGAGCAGGGACACCAGTAACCAGCAACCCAGAGCAGAGGTTCTGGTAACCAGTGACCTGGAGCGTGGACTCCATAACCAGAGACCTAGGGCGGGGATTCTGGTAACCAGTGATCTGGAGCATGAACTCCGGTAACCAGTGACCCGAAGAGGGGACACCACTAACCAGCGACCGGAGCAGGGACACAGGTGTCCCCTCTCTAGGTTGCTGTTTACCGGAGTTCCCGCTCCGGGTCGCAGGTTATGGGAGTCCCTTCTTCGGGTCGCTGGTGACTGGAGACCCTCTCCGGGTCACTGGTTACCGGAGTTCCTGCTCCGGGTCACTGGTTACCGGAGTCCCTGCCCCCGGGTCCCTGGTCACCAGCGTCCCTGTTCCAGGTTGCTGGTTACCGGAGACCCCACCCCCGGGTCACTGGTTACCAGAATCCTGGAGCAGGGACTCCGGTAACCAACGACCCAGAGTAGGGACTCCAGTAACCAGTGACTCAGAGTGTGGACTCCAGTAACCAGTGACTCAGAGCGGGGACTCCAGTAACCAGTGACCTGGAGCAGGGACTCCAGTAACTAGTGACCCGGAGCGGGGATTCCGGTAACTAGTGACCCGGAGCGGGGACTCCAGTAACTAGTGACCCAGAGCGGGGACTCCGGTAACTAGAGACCCGGAGCGGGGACTCCGGTAACTAGTGACCCGGAGCAGGGACTCCAGTAACCAGTGACCTGGAGCAGGGACTCCAGTAACTAGTGACCCAGAGCGGGGACTCCGGTAACTAGTGACCCGGAGCGGGGACTCCGGTAACTAGTGACCCAGAGCAGGGACTCCAGTAACCAGTGACCTGGAGCAGGGACTCCAGTAACTAGTGACCCAGAGCAGGGACTCTGGTAACCAGTGACCTGGAGCGTGGACCCCGGTAACCAGTGACCTGGAGCGGGGACTCCAGTAACTAGTGACCCAGAGCGGGGACTTCGGTAACCAGTGACCCGGAGCGTGGACTCTGGTAACCAGTGACCCGGAGCGTGGACCCTGGTAACCAGTGACCTGGAGCGGGGACTCCAGTAACTAGTGACCCAGAGCGGGGACTCCGGTAACTAGTGACCCGGAGCATGGACTCCGGTAACCAGTGACCCGGAGCGTGGATCCCGGTAACCAGTGACCTGGAGCGGGGACTCCGGTAACCAATGGCCCGGAGTGGGGCTCCGGTAACCAGTGACCTGGACTGGGGACTCCGGTAACCAGTGACCCGGAGCAGGGACTCCAGTAACCAGTGACCTGAACCAGGGAGTCCAGTAACCAGTGACCCGGAGCAGGGACTCCAGTAACCATGACCTGGACTGGGGACTCCAGTAACCAGTGACCCGGAGCAGGGACTCCAGTAACCAGTGACCTGGACCGGGGACTCCAGTAACCAGTAACCCGGAGCGGGGATACCCATGACCAGTAGCCTGAGGCGGGGTCTCCTGTAACCAGTGACCCAGAGTGGGGACTGTGGTAACCACCACCCCCCTGCACTGGTCTGCTGCACAGAATCCTTGGAGAGAGACTGTGATGTTTGCTTTTGTAATTTTCCTTCTTGTTTTTCTGACCCCCCAACAACTGTCTGTAACTACAATGTCACTTTATTTCTTTACCGTCAGTTCTGCTATAAAGCAATGCAAACCCATGTTATAAGAAAATAGTGTACGAACAAATCATATAAACTAATGGGGCCAGAATTGCATTATAACCAATACACACATTAAAAGTTCACGCTTTAGAAATTCACCAATTGCATTATAACAAATTTGCATTAAAGAAACATGTTATAGCAGAACAACCTGTATTTCTTTACTCTGTACCAAGGCACTGTATGTAGTGACTTATAAACTTTTCTCTGTACATGTACTTGTTTGAGTATATGACAATAAAGCTAATTCAATTCAACTCAATCAGGCTTTTATTTAGCTTAATAAAGACAAAATTCATACATCATATAAAAATTGATGACTATTCCCTTGGTTTAAAACTTCTTTCGTGTGTGACACAGCCTCAACCTGTTGTTGTCTTGCACTAAGTGTATCATTCCCCAACGATAATATCTCTGCCGTGGTGTTGCACCAAATTGTAACGTTTCTAATTAAAAAATAATGCATGGCACAGCTTGTAAGGAAACATGTGAAGTATCAGCATTTTGCAAATAGTGTTGGTGCATCGCTCAAACTGATTGTGTGTAGCTTTACATGATCAGAAATGTTAGTGTCTAAATCCAGCATCATTTATCACAGCAAAACAGAAGGTGTTAAACATGGCTGCTTGCCAGTCACATATAGTGAAATATTTACAATTAATTCATCAGAAATTCTCTCCTCCTTTGATTAGCTGCCACAGTCCAATTAGCCATCCAATTAAGCTACTCTAATTAGTACAATTGCTCTTATGCAAATTACATGACTGAGGGACAAGAAGAAATGTTCCCTTAAATGATGCCCTAAAACTAACATTTCAAAAACATTAAAGCTCTGATGAAATTCAGACAGTGAGTGATATTCTTGGGTTTAGGGACTGTTGTGTTTTTGAGTCTTTCCTGTCCTCACTTATACTTTGGATTTTAGGTTGAATCTGGTTTCCAATGGTCGAAAGAGACCTGCAGTGGGTTCAATTCCTCATGAGCTCTGGCTGACAATCAAGAAACCTTTCCAGCAATTGTTTTGTAGAATCATAGAATCCCTACAGTGTGGGCCTACTCCTGGGCCAGGCCAAACTGGCCACAAACAAGTCCAGGCATCGGACTGTAGAGCAGGTCATTATAGCCTATTGCCTGCCCCTCTTCCATGGTTACGTCCATGCCCGGGTGTCCTGGGAGAAGGAACACGTGGTGTCTACCAACACCCTCGAGATTTTCAGGGAGAGCTGGGCACCGCAGGGTTGTGGAGTGCTTTATTCCTTCCTCCGACTCTATTTTGATTTAGTCCCTGCCCTCCCTTTCACTTTTTGATCACATAGCATTGCTCTTTGATGAGAAAGGCACTGCCCCTAGCCACTCTGGTGTTTCCTTTCTTCCTGGTGGTGGAAAATGAATTAAGATTTATGTTGTTTTTTTACTGTGTCTCACACACAAAATGGGTGCTGTGGAAAAAAATAAGCACTTCCGCTGTTCGGTGATAGTGTGGGGGAAAAAAGCATGGAAACAGGCCATTTAGCCCACACCAACCCTCTGACGAGTATCCAAACCAGACCCATTCCTCTACCCTATCATTCTACATTTAACCCTCACTAATGCACCTAACCTACTCATCCCTGAACACAATGGGCAATTTAGCTTGGCCAATTCCCCAAATATCACAGGAAATCCTCTAATCCAGGAGGAAAGAACATCAAAACACAATGCTGACAAAGGGCGTGTAGCAGCTGGGAGAGATTCACTACCTTCCAATCCTGCTGAGACCCAGCAACAAAACTGCTGAAAGTTAAACCTAAACTCCCTGGTTCTGTGGCTGAAAGCTTGACCACACCCATTCAGGCTGCTTCTATTGTTTCAGCTTTTAAAGAGAACACCTAAGGCTACATAAGTTGTTTATCCTCTCGTAGACTGCTCGAAGCCTGTCCCCCAATCTCTGCCTAAAAAAAAAGACAAAATACACCTCTTAAAGCTACAGCATTGTCACAACAGACCATTTTGGATTTCAAAATAAAGCACTTTTCCTTGATCACTACACACACACACACACACTGCAACTCATCAGAGGAAAATCAAATCTCTTTGTTTATTTTGGGCCTGAATTGTTTCATATCTATGTCTTTATAACATGTTACTAACATTTAAAACCTCTTTTTGCCTCTCAACTAAAAAAGTGCCGGTGCATAAAATTACTGCATGCTATTATAGACTAAGCATTTGTTAGGCCTAACACAAAGAGGAATTGCTTTCACAATTTGAAATCATCATGCAAGATGTCCATTAGAAGTATAGAATCTTTACAGTGTGGAAGCGGGCCATTCAGCCCACACCATCCTTCCAAACAGCATCCCACCCCATCCCTGTAACCTTGCATGTCCCATAGCTAACCCACCAAGCCTGTATATCCCTCAACACTACAGGCAATTTAGCATGGCCAACTTACCCAGCATGCACAAATTAGGATAGCAGGAGTAAATTGGAGCACCTGGAGGAAAACCACACAGACACAGGGAGAATGTACAAACTCAACACAAACAGCCACCCAAGGCTGGCATTGAACCCAGGTGCTTGGCGCTGTGAGGCAGCAGTGCTAACCACTCCTGCCACTAACCAGCAGAAATGAAGCTTGTTGCAAAAATGTGACCGTGCTATCTAAACTGAGGAATAAAATTAAATCAATATTTCTTAACAGCACTAATTTCACAAGAGTTCAAATTTTCACAAGAATCAAGGAAATGTTAAAAAATGATTATGGGCTGTGAGGAGGTTGCAGCTTCTGAAATACGTGCAGTGTATATATTAAAGTGATTGAGGGGAAAGTCTATTGTGTTAACAAATCCCAGTCTTTATCAAGTTGTTATATAGGATTCACAGAAGAATGTCACCCATTGGTCACTCTCATTGCACTCAGACTAATGTCTCCTGTTTTAGCATGGTGGTAGATGGCATGGGAGATTCATTCTTGCCCCAGTAATCTACCTGAGAGGGTCATCCAGCTTCTGCAGAAAGCCAGACGCCCCACATACCACGCTGTGACTGAAATATTCTCCCAGAGACCGTACACTAAATCATTCTTGCTGCAGGACCAGTGGTAATGACTCTCACCAGTCCCCTTCGTACTGGGACCACAGGGAGATTTGAGACACCGACAGAGGACATTTTAGGAGCCTGGTATTTCGCTGTGCCTTGTTACATCAATAACTGAAGGGCTGGCTCATTATACGCCTCACTAAATACGCCTCGGTAGGAACCCACCAGGGAGACAGATATGAGAGTCGGTATTTACGTGAATCCCACAGAGCTCTGCCTTGGGATTTATTACTTTGTATTGGATGGAATTGCCGATTACTTTCCTCGATATTCATCCTTGATATTCATCCCTAAGGAATGAGTAATGTTGTATTACTTTACTTCAACAGAACCAATTCTTCATGGATGCAATTCCTCTTTGTGTTAGACCTAACAAATGCTTAGTCTATAATAGCATGCAGTAATTTTATGCACCGGCAATAACTTCTTGTCAACAACTTTCCTAAAATTCCTCTAAGGACTAATTGAACTTAATGCACAGCGCGAGGTTGCATACATGAAAATTTGCTGATACTTCCCTTGTTAATGATGGCCATTATAAAGGCTGTAATATGATCGTGCAGAGGGTCAACTGAGGTGAAACAGAACAAAGAACATTTATGTACTGACCTGATGTGATGTATTTTCTATTTGTTAGCCCATGGAACGCATACCACAGATACTGGGTTTTTTTTGAGAGAGATGTGGGCGGCACGGTGGCACAGTGGTTAGCACTGCTGCCTCACAGCGCCAGAGACCCGGGGGCGGTGTGGACTTGTTGGGCCGAAGGGCCTGTTTCCACGCTGTAAGTAATCTAATCTAATGTCTTAACGTTTATTAACAACACTAACTATATATGATATCTTAGACTTGCACATACACACTAGGTGCTATGCTTACTTTTGATATCTGTCCATTAGATATGTAGGAATATAGAAGAGAGGAGTAGATATAGGCCATTTGGCCCTTCAAGACTACTCCACTAGTCAATATGATCGTGGTTGATCATCAAACTCAGTCTCTTTTTCCACTTCGTCTCCAAACCCTTTGATTCCTTTAGGCCTAAGAATTATATCTAACACCTTCTTGAAAACAGCCAGTGTTGTGGCCAATCAGCCCATGGTTTAAAAAGGCTATCCCAGTTAATCCCATTTCCCTGCTCTTTCCCCACAGCCCCGTGATTACTTATCCAATTCCTTTTCAAAGTATAATTCACTCGATTTTCACTACCCTGTCAGTCACTACTGATCACAGCAATTTGCTGAGTAAGTTCCTTTGCCTCATATAGTATCTGTTTTTCTTATTGTCCATTTTAAAATCTATCTCCTTGATTACTGACTTTTGTGTCTCAATATACAACCCTCCTCACTGACTCTAGCTGCACTGTTGATGATTCTGAACATAGAATCCCTACAGTGTGGAAACAGCCCCTTCAGCCCAACAAGTCCACACCAGCCCTCCGATCAGTAACCCACTCAAGCCCATTCCTCTACCCTATTACTCTACATTTCCCCCTGACTAATACACCCTTGAGCACGATGGGCAATTTAGCACAGCCAATTCACCTGACCTGCACATCTTTGGATTGTTGGAGGAAACTGGAGGAAACCCGCACAGACATGGGGAGAATGTGCAAACTCCACACAGACAGTCACCTGAGGCGAGAATCGAGCCCTGTGTGAGGAAGCAGTGCTAACCACTGAGCCACCATGCCACCTGCATCAAATCTTCTCATAACCTTCCTTGCTCTCAGGAGAACAGTCAGCTTCTTAACTGAAGCCACAGGCTACATTGAGTATTCGTGACATGGGAGCCTCTGAGATACTTTGTCCCTTCAATGGAGGGAGCTTCATCTATCACGCTGCTAGTTCTTGTCTTTCCCTGAGCTTTAGGGAATGTAATAACAAATCTGCTTCCTCATGAGTTGTTGGCTACTCAGTTGGTCATTCCACCGGTGGGAGCTGTACCTTCTGCTGCCAAGGCCCAGTAAGCTGCACACGGTCAGCAAGGAGAGATCCCATTTACAGTGAGACACAGCCCCAAGTGAGTATGTAGTTTGGGGAATTCAGAGGCAGTGTGGGAATTTGGTGCAGAGGGGAAGAGGTTCTTTATTGTTTGCTTTTCTCAGCTCATAGTTTAGAATTTAGAATCCCTACAGTGTGGAAATAGGCCATTTTGGCCCAACTAGTCCACACCGACCCTCTGAAGAGTATCCCCTTCCCTATTACTCTACATTTACCTCTGACTAATGCACCTAATCTACACATTCCTGAACGCTGTGGGCAATTTAGCATGGCCAATTCACCCTGACCTGCACATCTTTGGATTGTGGGAGGAAACTGGAGCACCCAGTGGAAGCCCACGCAGACACGGGGAGAATGTGCAAACTCCACACAGACAGTCACCCAAGGCTGGAATCAAACCCGGGTCCCTGGTGCTGTGAGGCAGCAGTGCTAATCACTGAGGCATCATGCTGCCCTCCATTTGTAAGGTTCTTTTGAACAGAATAAACTGAAGCCCAGGATCAAGGCCCAGCACAAAAAATGATATCACAGGCAAACCGTAAGTCTATTGGTTGGTGACAGCTGCTAATTTGGCCATCTATTACAGGTTGCTTTCAGATTGAATGCAAATAGAAATATTTACAGGATATAAACTAAACATTTAGTATGGAATTTTTATAAAGCAGTTAAGAACTAAGCAATTAAAATAAAGGTGCCACATCAAGCAATGTATTGTAGCAGCATGATATGGATGCTAGTGGATCCCATTAAAGTCCCCTCTGAACAAAGTTGCCATGTGAGTACGAAATGAAAGTAAATCAGTAGTAAGAAGCGATATTGAGTCAGAAGGCGTAGTTTCTGTGTGGACAGAGTTGAAGAAGCTAAAAGGAGAAAAGATCTGGATGGGAGTTGTGCACAGGCCACCAAGCAGCAGTCAAGATGTGGGGGAGAAGATAAATTGGGAGATAGAAAAGGCATGTAAGGAAACCACTATTACAATAGCCATTGGGGACTCCAATAGGCAGGTGGACTGGGAAAGTCAGGTGGGTAGCAGACCACAAGAAAACAAATTTGTGGAGTATCTTCAAGATGGTTTTTGGAGCAGCTTATGGTAGAGCCCACTAGGGAACATGCAATTCTGGATTTGGTGACGTGTCTGTGAGGCAGATCTGATTAAGGAGCTTAAGGTGAGTGAACCCCTAGAGAGGGAGTGACCATAATATGATTGAATTCACCTTGCAGTTTGAGGGAGAAGCTTGAATTAGATGCAAAGGCCTTACAACTGAGTGAAGGTAACTACAGAGACAGGAGGGAGGAGCTGGCCAGAATTGACGGGAAGGTGAACCTAGCAGAGAAGATGGTGGAACAACAATGGCAGGAGTTTCTGGGGGTAATTCAGAAGGCCCAGCAGAAATTCATACCAAGGAAGAAGAAACAGACTGAGGGGAGGATGAAGCAACCAAGGCTGACAAAGGGAGTCAGGGACAGCATCAAAACAAAAGAAAAAGCACACAATGCAGTGAAGATTCATGGGAAACCAAAGAATTGGAAAGCCTTTAAAAACCAGCAGAGAACAAATTTGGATACTGAACTGGCTCAAAGGTGGAAGCCAGAGGGTGGTGGTGGAGGGTTGTTTTTCAGACTGGAGGCCTGTGACCAGTGGAGTGCCACAAGGATCGATGCTGGGCCCACTACTTTTCATCATTTTATATAAATGATTTGGATGTGAGCTTAAGAGGTATAGTTAGTAAGTTTGCAGATGACACGGAAATTGGAGGTGTAGTAGACAGCAAAGAAGGATGCAACAGGATGTTGATCAGATGAGCCAATAGGCTGAGGAGTGGCAGATAGAGTTTCATTTAGATAAATGCAAGGTATTGCATTTTGGGAAAACAAATCTTAGCAGGACTTATACACTTAATGGTAAGGTCCTAGGGAGTGTTGCTGAACAGAGACCTTGGAGTCCAGGTTCATAGCTCCTTGAAAGTAGAGTCACAGGTAGATAGGATAGTGAAGAAGACATTTGATATGCTTTCCTTTATTGGTCAGAGTATTGAGTACTGGAGTTGGGAGGTCATGTTGCAGCTGTACAGGACATTGGTTAGGCCACTTTTGGAATATTGTGTGCAATTCTGGTCTCCTTCCTATCAGAAGGATGTTGTGAAACTTGAAAGGGTTCAGAAAAGATTTACAAGGATATTGCCAGGTTTGGAGGATTTGAGGTATATGGAGAGGTTGAATAGGCTCGGGCTGTTTTCCCTGGAGCATTGAAGGCTGAGGGGCGACCTTATAGAGGTTTATAAAATCATGAGGGACATGGATAGGGTAAATAGACAAGGTAGTTTCCCTGGGGTTGGGGAGTCCAGAGGTAGAGGACATACGGTTAGGGAGAGAGGGGAAAGATTTAAAGAGACCTAAGGGGCAACTTTTTCACACAGAGGGTGGTACAAGTGTGGAATGGCCTGCCAGAGGAAGTGGTGGACGCTGATACAATTGTAACATTTAAGAGGCAGCTGAATGGGTATATGAATAGGAAGGGTTTGGAGGGATATGGTCCAGGTGCTGGCTGGTGGGACTAGATTGGGTTGGGATATCTGGTCAACATGGATGAGTTGGACCAAAGGGTCTATTTCTGTGCTGTATATCTCTATGACTTAGAAGTTTTGAGAAGATTTGTAGCTCAGGTTGAGGTTTTGGATGTAGGTTTGCTCACTGAGCTGAAAGGTTCATTTCCAGACATTTTGTTATCCTACTAGGTAACATCTTCAGTGGACCTCAGGCATAGCAATGCTGAAATTTCCTGCTTTCTGTTTATATGTTTAGGTTTCTTTGGGTTGGTCTTTTTATACATCACTGTATAAGAAGGGAGGGAGACAGAAGACAGAAAATGATAGGCCAGCTAGCTTGACCTTAGCCATTGATAAGATTTTAGAGTCTATTGTTAAGGATGGGGTTGCAGAGTACTTGGTAAAATAAGGCTCAATTAGAACAGTTTCATCAAGGAAAAGCCATGCCTGACAAATCTGTTAGAATTCTTTGAGGAGGTAATGAGCAAATTACAGAATCATACAGTCAGACAGCACAGAAATAGACCCTTCGGTCCAACCAGTCCATGCCAAACATAATCCCAAACTAAACTAGTTCCACCTGCCTACGTTTGGCCCATGTCTCTCCAAACATTTCTTATTCATGTACTCATCTGAATGTCTTTTAAATGTTGTAACTGTACCCACATCTATCACTCCCTCTGGAAGTTCATTCATCACACAAACTACTCTCTGTGTAAAAATATTGCTCCTCCTGTCTTTTTTACAAATTTCTCCTCTCACCTTAAAAATATGCCACTAGTCTTGAAATATCCCACCCTCGGGAAAAGACACCTGCCGCTCACCTTATCTATATCCCACATGATTTTATAAACGTCTATAAGGTCACCCCTCAACATCCTCCACTCCAGGGAAACAAGTTCCAGCTTATCCAGTCTCTCCTATAACTCAAACCCTCCATTCCTGGTGACATCCTGGTAAAATCTCTTTTGAATCCTCTCCAGTTTAATAATATCCTTTCTACAACAGGGTGATCAGAACTGGACACTGTACTTTTACAAGATGATTAGGGGTTTAGATAGGGTTGACCATGAGAACCTTTTTCCACGTATGGAGTCAGCTATTACGAGGGGCATAGCTTTAAATTAAGGGGAGGTAGGTATAGGACAGATGTTAGGGGTAGGTTCTTTACTCAGCGAGTCGTGAGTTCATGGAATGCCCTGCCAGTAGCAGTGGATGGACACTCCCTCTTTATGGGCATTTAAGCGGGCATTGGATAGGCATATGGAGGATAGTGGGCTAGTGTAGGTTAGGTGGGCTTGGATCGGCTCAACATCGAGGGCCAAAGGGCCTGTACTGTGCTGTATTCTTCTATGTTCTATTTTCTATGTTCTAAGAGGCTTCACCAACATCCTGTACAACCTCAACATGCCATTCCAACTCCTCTCCTCAAAGGTCTGAGCAATGAAGGCAAGCATACTAAACGCCGCCTTAACCACCCTGTATATACGTAATGCAAACTTCAAAGAATTATACAGCTGAACCTCTAGGTCCCACTGTTCTACAACACTGCCCTAGACCCTATTTTTAATTGTATAAGTCTTCTCTTTGTTTGTTTTACCAAAATGCAATATCTTGCATTTATCTAAATTAAATACCATTTGCCTCTTTTCAGCCAAGTTAGACAAAGTATGTTAAGTTAGACAATTCAGACAAAGGGGGGGGGCAGTGAACATGATCTATTTGGATTTCCAGAAGGCCCTTGACAAGGTGCTGCACAGGAAGCTGCTAAATAAGATAAGAGACCATGGCGTTAGAGGCAAGGCATGGCATGGATAGAGGATTGGCTGACTGGGCGAAGGCAGGGCGTCAGGATAAAAGGTCCTTTTCAGGATGGCAACTGGTGACTACAGGAGTTCTGCAGGGGTCTGTGTTGGGACCACAACCATTCATATTATACATGAACAATCTGGGTGAAGCAACTAAGGGTATTGTTGCTAAGTTTGCAGGTGACACAAAGATAGGTGGAGGGACAGGTAGTGTTGAGGAAGGGTGGAGGTTGCAGAAGGACTTAGACAGGCTGGGGGAGTGGGCAAAGAAATGGCAGATGGAATACAATGTGGAAAGGTTTGAAGTTATCGACTTTGGTAGGAAGAACAGGGGCATTCTTCAAAATGGAGAAAGGCTTCAGAAATCTGAAGCACAATGGGACTCAGGAGTCCTAGCTCAGGATTCTCTTCAGATTAACATATAGATTCAGTAGACGGCTATGAAAGCAAATACAACATTAGCATTCATTTTGAGTGGGCTACAAGAGCGGAAATGTACTGTGGAGGCTGTATATGGCTGTGGTCAGACTGCATTTGGAATATTGTGTGCAGTTTTGGACCCCGTATCTAAGGAAGCATATGCTGGCTATGGAGGGGGTCAAGAAGATATTTAAGAGAAAAATCCCAGTGATGAAGAACTTGTCACATGAGGAGTGGATGAGGATCTGGGTCTGTACTCAAAAGAGTGTAGAAGGTTGAGGATGGATATAGAACATAGAACATAAAACAGTTCAGCGCAGAACAGGCCCTTCGGCCCTCAATGTTGCACCGACCTGTGAACTATTCTCAGCTCGTCCCCATATACTATCCCATCATTATCCATGTGCTTATCCAAGGATTGTTTAAATCTCCCTAACGTGGCTAATGATTGAAACTCACGGAATACCGAGACACCTGGATAGAGTCGAAGTGGATATTTCCTCCAGTAGGGGAGACCAGAACCCAAGGGCACAGAGTAAAAGAAATACCCTTTAGAAGTGAGATAAGGAGAAATTTCAGCAGCCAGAACTTGGTTAATTTGTAGAACCCATTGTCATAGACAGCTGTGGAGGTCAAGTCATTGAGTGTATTTACTTAGTTACTTTCCCTGTTACCATCATCTGGGCAGAAGCTAACCCATAGGCAAAGACAGATATACACTATTCATTTGTCACCTCAGCCCTGCCTTTTGGTTCTATGTGTAAATCCCTATTTTAGTTCCTAATCAGCCCTACTCCTCCTTTCACCAGAACTCTATTACTGATATGCTCATTGTGGACTTTGGGATTCCCCTTTGTTATCACTGTCTGTGTTTTATCATGATCTCTCTTTGCTTCTCTTATGTCCTTTGTTGTCTCATCCCAAAACCTTCAGTTTTCCTTCTGGTTCTCAATTATATTTCCAACCTGACACCTGTCACATTTTTTCTTCTCTGTTTTAGTTTCTATCTCCACTGTCATCCAGCGAGCTCTGGATTTCTATATCCTACCCTTTTCCTCTTGAGTGAATGTACCTTGACTCTGCATGAAATATCTCCAATTTGAAGGGAGCCCATTGCTTAGCGACTGGTTTTCCCAGTAAACTTTGATTCCAGTCTTTCCAACTCAGTTCTAATCTTGTCGTCAGCTCTCCACCATCTCATTTTTACTTTGGATTGACCATTGCTATTTTCCACCTTGTGTCTTTGGATGCAATAAGCACTGACCCTTCAAATATTCCCCCACTGTCATTTGATCCAATTTTCCCACTTTATTTTGAAGAACCAGGAATAGCAGCACCTCCTTTCATATCCAACTGTTCCCTGATTATAACTGCTCTATAAAGTTTCAGGTTTCTGCACTTTGACTGGTTGCTGGTCTACACTGAGTCTTGTAATTACTCCCTTCCTATTCCTCCGCTCCAGCTAAATTGATTCTCTCCTTGAACACTTGGCAATGCTCTCCAAACTGCACCCTCTCTCTGGTTTGTCCTTCCCTATCTTTTTTATCCTTGTAAGCTGGAATATTGGACACCCTGTTGAGAGTGTGCTGCTGGAAAAGCACAGCAGGTCAGGCAGCATCTGAGGAGCAGGAAAATCGATGTTTCGGGCTGGAGCTCCATTCATTCCTGATGAAGGGCTCCAGCTCAAAACGTCGATTTTCCTGCTCCTCGAATGCTGCCTGACCTGCTGTGCTTTTCCTGCAAAACACTCTCAACTCTGATCTCCAGCATCTGCAGACCTCACTGTCTCCTATATTGGACACCTATCCCGCCCTTCCTCACCATTCATTATCAGAACATTCTAATCCCACTTGGCAATCTGTACCATTCCTGATGAAGGGCTTTTGCCTGAAACGTCTATTTTCCTGCTCCTCAGATGCTGCCTGACCTGCTGTGCTTTTCCAACACCACACTAATCTTGGTTCTAATCTCCAGCATCTGCAGTACCCACTTCCATCTAATATGTAACTACAGCATCCTCAGTTGTGTTAATTTTGCTCCATACATTCCATGTAACCTAGACTTAGGCTTCATTACTTTCCCACTTCATCCACCTACTCTATTTTAGGACCATCTGCCTCTCTCAACATTTTGTGAATCCTGGGATTACTTGCCAATATTCTCTCCTAGTTCCCACATTCCCACTGAGTTAGTTTAAATCCTTCCCAAAGGCACAAGCAAAGTGCTCCATAAGGAATTAAATCCCAACTCTGCTCAGACGTAACCCATCTGGCTTGAAGTCTGATAATGCTCTGTGAAGGGGTCTTGGGATGTTTACTATGTTGAGAATGCAATATAAATGCAAATTGCTGTTTGCAATTTCACCAGGTTATATTCAATTTCCGAATCCAAGTTATTGAGCGCAACTAGAAATCATGGTGAACCTGTAATATTGAGAATTATCAGACACTGCTGCAGGGATATTGGAAAATAAACTATTTGTACATCCTTTGGAATATTTAGTTTGCCAGAAGGAACACATGGTCAAATAGGTATTGGGAGATATACACCATTTGCCACGGCATGTTACAGATCAAGTGTGCCACATGAAAGACTCCTGGAGTGACCATCTAGGGGTTCAAAATGCTTTGAAGTAAAAGTTCAGTCAGATCTTCCCTGATGTAATATTCTGCCAGCCAGCTCTCTGCCTTTTTGGTCTTTGCTCTGCAGGTCCTCATCTCTGTATGGAATCTGTGTTTACACAGGCCACAACTGCAGAGCAAGCCTATCCTTCAGGAATGCTCTGCTGTTGCTACGGACGCAGCTAGGTCAAGATTCTGGGAAGTCGTCAAGGCCGCTTGCACTGAGACCTGAACAATACTTGCTGTAATGACAAATACATCTTCATTTCACTTCAGTGGCGCCCAGTGTAGGCTGGAGTAAGGGAAGATCTCAGTCACAATTTTTAAATCGTTATTTTACTGAGCAGAAGGTGTGGGTCAATTAATAAGACTTTTTGAACTAATATCCAGTCTATAGTTATTGATTAACCATCCAAGATAGGAGCAGCATGATTCAAAAACCATGATTCGGGATGTGACAACTTAAAGCATGAAACATGTCCCTTTCAGAATGAGGCCCACAGTTCCTGTTGATTTTGGAAAAGCCCCCTGTCATAAGATGAACTACTTTATATTTTTATAATCGATCATCCTGTTAAATTTCCATTGGAACTCTCTCCTCTCATGTCAGAATCTCCATTGTATTTTTTTATTTTCAAATTCTCATCCAATTTCAAGATTATCCCATTCAGTCACTGCTAATGAATGACAATAACTAAAACTAGAAATTAAAGTCATATAGCATTTTTGAGTAATAAGAGTATCCCATGGTGCTTCATGGGAGTGTTAGTGTAGAACATTTGAGTGACATGGCAATATTATTGCCAATTGTTTTAATTCATGTGATGAGAGTTTTGCTGGCTAGGCCAGCATTATTGCTCATCCCTAATTGTCAAGAGTCAACCACATCACTGTGGGTCTGGAGTCAAGTAGGGGTGGCACAGTGGCTCAGTGGTTAGCACTGCTGCCTCACAGCCCTAGGGACCCAGGTTCGATTCCAGCCTCAGGCGACTGACCATGTGGAGTTTGCACATTCTCCCCGCGTCCGCATAGGTTTCCTCACCATGCTCAGAGAGGTAGGCCTCAAAGATAAATTATCTTGAAGGAGAAAAGCAATTTAGAGAGCTGGAGAGGTTTGAGCAGGGAACTCCAAAGTTTATGGTCCTGCCAGTTGAAGGTACACCTACTACTGTAAGGGCTATAAAAATGGGAAGTTGAAGCAACACAGAGATCTCAGGGGTTTGTGGGGCAATGGATTACAGCAGTAGTGAGGACGAGCCCACAGTGGGATTTGAATATAAGGGTAAGAACTTTCAAACTGAAGGCCTTCCAAGCCAATATAAGTCAGTAAGTACTGGAGGTGATTGGCCAATGGAAGGTAATGTACATACACCAAAACTTAAGTGCAGGAGCATTGAGATTCCTTCACCTTAAAGCAGAGTGACACCTTAAAGCAGAACTTCCAAGGTTTGATTTCCTCAAATCGCTGTTTTGGGAGCGTTGCACATATGTGCACTACCGAAACCATCAACCTGAATTGTATCACCTGAACGTGGCTGATGACAGAATGGCTGCACAGTGCTATCAGGGCTGGAGTACCTGGCACAGTCATGTGTGGCATGGAGAGAGCACAGAAGGTCAAGGCCTTCCATGTAATAGCAAGCTGCTTCTTCCATTCCAATGTGGCGTTCTTGTCGGTAAATGATGTTAATGGAGTGTTGGGTGGCAAGACATCAAATAAGTTTGCACTTTGCACTGATAGAGATGCAACAGTAAATTATAAGACTTGGAATAAATGCCCAATGCTATAAAGCTAGGGGGAAGTAAGGGGGATCTCGATGTGAAAGTTGTTACATGGTCAGCATTGAGAATGATTCAATGACTAGACTTTTCTTCCCATTTGGCCAAGTCTGGGTCCAAGTCTCAACATATTTCATGTAATGCTAATCTTACAAACCAGAAATGTGATTTGATTTGATTTATTGTTGTCACATGTACCTAAGTACAGTGAGCAGTGCAGGCCGGTCATAGCAAACAAAGACATGCAGATCATAGGGTGCTTAGACAGAGCAAGACACAAGGTTACACTGCACAGGAGGTGCACAAAGCAAGATCAACATGAATTTTGAAATTAGAGATGTCCATTCAGCAGTCTAATAATAGCAGGTAACATCGAGCTGCTCTTGAATCTGTCAGTGCGTGTGTTCAAACAAGAGGTTGGAAGAGAGTATAACTGGGGTGGGATATTGGCTGCTTTTCCATGACAACAAGAAGTGTAGATGGAGTCAATGGATGGAAGGTTGGCTTGTGTGATGGACTGGGCTGTGCACACACCTTCTGTAATTTGTTCCTGTCCTGGGCAGAGCAGTTGCCATACCTGGCCGTTATGCACTCAGATAGAATGCTTTCTATGGTACATCCGTAAACATTGATGAGGGTCCTTATGAACATGTCTAATTTCCCAAGCCTCCTGAGGAAGAAGAGATGCTGTTGAGCCTTCTTGTCCATCACATCTACATGGGAGGGCCAGGACAGGTTGTTGGGGATCGTCACTCCTCGGAACTTGACACTCTCGATCTTCTCCACCTCAGCTCCACTGAAATTCATCAACTTCATTAAAGTTATTTCATGGAGCTTTCTCCTGGATTCGTCTGCGTGTGTTGATTTCACCTGTACCAAACAGACCCTCGAAGAGATTGCAACAGTGAAAGCATGAATGGACTAAAATGGCAATGTCATTGGAATCTTTACTGATTAGCAAATCCTTCATTAATGCCTTCTCGAGATCAAGCTATAAGAGCAATCTGATATTGAATGGGCTTCAGCTTTCACATTTTACTGGCGTTCTTACATGTTTAAAATATTTTGAGACCCCTGTAGTTTGCATTCCTAGCTTGTTTACAGATTGAGTTAAATTGTCATCAACAGAATGCAGAAAATGAATGTTTCAGAAGTCAGCATCTACTCTTACACACCAACAGACCAGAGTAAACACAATCCAGAGTAACACAACTGCAGTTTACTCAACTCTTTAGCACGTGATCCAGATGGACATTTCAGCACAATCCTCAGTGTGTGCAATATTGTTGGAGATGCCGTGCTTGGCTGAGATTCTACCTAAAGGTTCAAGTTTATGTCAAATGGCTTACACAGAGCAGAAATCTCCGATCCACAAATCACTTAGACAAAATCAGAAAGAAATTAGCTGCTCCTCTCCTTCATGAGGCTGTTGTGGGACAAGCCCATTGCAGGCAAGGGTAGTCAGGGTTTATTACTCATCTCTAGTTGCCTTTAAATTGATCAATTTCCGAGGGCAATTAAGAATCAAGCACATTGCTGTGGGTCTGGAGTCACATGCAGGCCAGATTATTTTTGCCTCAAAAGATCATGAATGAACTGGATGGATTTTTAACAATAATTTATATTTTTAACAATAATTTGGCGGCACGGTGGCTCAGTGGTTAGCACTGCTGTCTCACAGCACCAGGGTCCCAGGTTCGATTCCGACCTCGGGTGACTGTCTGTGTGGAGTTTGCACGTTCTCTCCGTGTCTGTGTGGGTTTCTTCTGGTACTCCGGTTTCCTCCCACAGTCCAAAGATGTGCAAGTCAGGTGAATTGGCCATGTTAAATTGCCCATAGTGTTAGGTGAATTAGTCAGACGGAAATGGGTCTGGGTGAGTTATTCTTCGGAGGGTCGGCGTGGACTGGTTGGGCTGAAGGGCCTGTTCCACACTGTAGGGAATCTAATCTATACTGGTTACCATTATACTACCAGCTTTTATTTTACGGTGGTGTCGCTGGATATCTAACAGCGACAAGTCAGAATACAAAGGGAAATAGAAGGCTTGGTGATGCGATGCAATGAGAATGACCTTGCTCGCAACGTCGGCTGAATTAAAGAACTTGTCGTTGACTTAAGAAAGAAAGGAGGAGAACATGCCCCCATCTTCATCAACGGAGCTGAGGTTGAGAGGGTGGAGATCATCAAGTTCCTCGGAGTGATGATAATCAACAATCTCTCCTGGACTTCTCACGTAAATGTGATGGTCAAGAAGGCACAACAACACCTCTTCTTCCTCAGGCGGCTCAGAAAATTTGGCATGTCCGTAAGGACCCTCGCCGACTTCTACAGATGCACCAATGAGAGCATACTGTTCAGGTGCATAACGGCCTGGTACAGCAACTGCTGTACCCAGCACCGTAAGAAACTCCAGAAGGTGGTGTACACAGCCCAGACCATTACGGTTGTTAAGAAGGCATACGGTGTGTTAGGTTTTATTGGTAGAGGGATTGAGTTTCGGAGCCACAAGGTCATGTTGCAGCTGTACAAAACTCTGATGTGGCCGCACTTGGAGTATTGCATAACTCTCAATCGTTCTTTGAAGTGAGTCAAGATTACAGTAGTGCTGGAAAAGCACAGCAGGTCAGTAGGCAACCGAGGAGCAGGAAAAATCGACATTTTGGGCAAAAGCCCTTCATCAGGAATTTGGCCCAAAGTGTCAATTTTTCCTGCTCCTTGGATACAGCCCGACCTGCTGTGCTTTTCCAGCACCACTCTAATCTTGACTCTAATCTCCAGCATCTGCAGTACTGACTTCTGCCTAGTTCTTTGAAGTGGCCCAGCAAGCCACCTAGGCCATGGGAAATCATGCAGAGATAAAAATCCTAGCTTGCCAGCAATGTCCACATCCTATGAAAGAAATGCAGTCACACCTGCTCTTACACAACCAGATATACGTGACTAGGCCTTGTTTCCCAAAGACACTGTCCCATCTTATCCCTTCATACAGATTCAATGGAAAGAAGGCAATGCTTGTCTCCATCAACAATACTGTCATCTTGACGTTGTGCACACATTGGTCTTTACAAAAAACAGCCCAATTATAAGTGCTGCTACCTCATAGTGCCAGAGATCTAGGTTCAATTCTGGCCTCAGGTGACTGTCTGTGTGGAGTTTGCACACTCTTCCTGTGTCTGTGTCACTGAGGTATGAGATGAGAAGTAACTCTCTTTACTTCTCATTAAAAACAGGATTTGAATCTTTGGAATTCTTGACCACAGAGGGCTGTGGAAGCTCAGTGTTTGAGCATGTTTAAGCTAGAGATTGACAGATTTCTGATTACCAATGACTTACCAGGTTATGGGGTGTAAAAGGCATTGAAGTGTTCGATCAGCTATGATCGTATTAAAATGTGGGGCAGTCTCGATGGGCTGAATGGCCTTCTCTTGTCCTCTGTTCCTAAGAAATTCTGGAAATGTTCAACAGTCTGCCTGTGTGTGTAGAGAGAATAACAGAGTCTGGATTTAGTCATTCCCAGAACAAGAGAACAATTTGCAGGTGGAGAACCCAATTTCCCATTAGATGGGCTTTGCTGATGCTCTTTCCCACAGCAACGATATTATCATCCCAGGCCCTCTACCAAAGAGACAGGTTTATGTACTGAATCTGTCAAGGGAAGCAATTCTAATGAAGGAGACCATGAAATGGCTTCAAGGACTTGGATTCTGAACTACCACAACAGAGAGAAGATCAAGGAAGGCAGAGCCCAGACAGAGGACAACTAAGCAGGTGTGGACGGAGCTGGCTGAGGAAGAAGACAGTAAAAGTGGAGACAGTGCACCAAGAGGATCACAAGAGCATGGAGGTGGACTGGCATTCCACTCCCAAGTACCAAGCTCCACAATTGGACTTAGAGAGAGGGTCATGGAATCATAGAGTCATACAGCATGGAAGACACCCATCAGCCGATCGATTCTACACTGAACTATCGACACTAATCCCACTTTCCAGCACGTGGGTCATATCCTTGAATGTTAATGGCACTTCAAGAGCTCAACGATTTTAAGGGTTATGAAACTTCCTGTCTCAACTACCCTCCCAGATGGTGCATTACAGACCACCATCGCCCTCTGTGTGAAAGTAGCTATTTCCTCGCAACCTCCTGCCCTTCGTTGACCCTTCAACTAAGGGAAAGAGCTGTTTTTCTATCCACCCTTGTCCACGTCCCTCATGGGATTCAGCATCATCCTGCAGAGTGCCCCTCAGGGCAACAAACCTAGCACAGGCATTGAATCTATTGCCCTGCAATGAAGGCAAGCATTTGGCCACCGACAATGGACTCCCATCTGATCCACCGGGAAGGAGATCTTGCTCCCAGAGCCTGCAGAGTTCAGGAATACTTGTTCAGCAATGTTACCCACTATGTCACGTCCTCAGGGCCTATCAGAACATTTTCAGCTGTTAAATGTGCTTCCTAATGGCTGGTGGGGCCAGTTGCAGGTATTGTTCCATTCTGAGATAAAATGAGTGTGTGACAGCAAGAAGGAGCAAAATGATGAGATAGTGTTAACCAGCTGATAGTAACTCATCGAAAAACATGAGAAGATATTCCATCAACTCCTCAGCATGGCTAATTTTCAGCTCCTGGAGTCTGATGAACAGATTATTGCATCGTATGAGGGGTTGATACAAAGACAAAGCCCACTTCCTTGAAAAAGGAATGTTTAAAATAATCGAGGACATTTTGTTGTCTGTTCCAGTGCCTTGTTTCCATGATGCGCATAAACCACATTAATCAGATTTTATCTTAAACACAGATCCATGATCCAGACCTCTTATCAAATTTAACGCTGCATTTACAAGGATGTTGCCGGGATTGGAGAGTTTGAGCTACAGGGAGAGGCTAGATAGGCTGGGGCTGTTTTCCCTGGAGCATCGAAGGCTGAGGGGTGACCTTACAGAGGTTTATAAAATCATGAGGGACATGGATAGGGTTAGCAGGGTAGGGGAGTCCAAAACTCAAGGGCATAGGTTTGAAGTGAGAAGGGAAACATTTAAAAGGGACCTAACGGGCAACTTTTTCACACAGAGGGTAGTGTGTGTGTGGAATAAGCTGCCAGAGGAAGAGGAGAGGTCTGGTACAATTAGAACATTTAAAAGGCATCTGCATGGGTACATGAATGGGAAGGATTTAGAGGGTAATGAGTCAAATGCTGGCAAATGGGACTAGATTAATTTAGGATATTTGGTTGGCATGGACGAGCTGGAGTGAATGATACATCTCTATGAGTCTATGACTTTCTATATGAAAGTAATTATGATAACAGAGGAAATGTTAAAAGTCTGTGTACTATAAAGCAGCTCTATGGAACAACCTGAGATAGTACTACAGTACAGAGGAGGTATTGACTTAGTCAGATGTCTTACAGTCTGCACCAAGGTCATTGTCAATTTCAAGCCAATGATGGGTGTGGGTAACCCATGTGGTCGTCTGTCATTGGGGGTCAGGCTGAAAGAATCTGTGGGGTTGCTTCATGTTTCAGTTTCCCCAGTGGAGTTTTAAGAAGTGCCTCAGTGAGGGTCTGCACATGGGGAGGCTAGAGGCAGTGGAGGGGAGAGAGAGTTGGCATGGAGATAGTGGATAGGGGTGGCATTGAGGATGCTTATATTGGGAATGGGTCTGGAAGTGGTGGGATGGTGGTCTTCTCGATGGGAAGGCTGGGAGTAGAATCGAGCTGTCGTTGGTAGCGGTAGGGTGGTTTTTGGGGGGGGTATAGGCATTGACGTCTAGGAGGAGGGTATAGGTGTCGATGATGGGCATTGTTCCTTTACACCAGTATCTGGGTCTGCCTGCTCAGTGGAGCTGCCAACACTTGATTAATGAACTCACAGTGAGAACTGTCTGGTAACACCGACAGTGGGGCCCAATGGGACATTGCGATAATGTGGCTATTGGCACCATCCTTAAAAACACAACAGCGCCAGTTTGAAAAGATTCAGCCTCTATTTATAGAACGTCCTCCTCAGCTGATACATTCGAGAACAAATTTCACGGAATAATCATCCCTTTGTCCTGGGATCAGTGGAAATGAGAAGGAAAGATTCTGGCAACTGAAAACAATTGGTTAATATAACCCAGCCTTAATAAAACAGTAAGCTGACCATAGTAATCAGCTCATTAGTGGCCTGATCATTACCATTAGTACAACAGTGAATATTAAATCCAACAGTCTCTGTTAAAATTGTCTTTTTGAAACTAAAGGCCAGAAAAATGCAATGAAATACAGAATAAATCTCAGATATAGACATTTCCACGCAGCCTGGCTGCTGCTGCAGGAAAGTGTTCTGTGATGAGAAGATGGAACATCCTCAGTAAATCATCCGGACTTTTTGGCTTTCTGCTCCCAATTCCATCTTCAGGCACAGTAGTGGGAGGTGATGCGGTAATTTGTCAAACTCGGCAGCAAGTTGATAACGATCGGTTGAAACTCACACGGACACACTCGTTGGAGCTGAGACATCCACTGGGTTGTTGTGTCAGGTTAATGGAGATGGACACCTCACTACCTGTGACCACTGCTGTCACTGGCAGAGTTGGTTCCAATACTAGAACGATACAAAGCACTAACACACATCAGACATTAATTCCCTGTGACACTAAGTGGCATAAACATCACATCATTTCAACGAATAAAGCAAGGCTTGTATTCCTGTAGCTTTCTTTACAGGACATCCCAAAGCACTGTATAACCAATTAGGTCCTTCTAAGATTTTTTTAAAGCGTTGCAATGTAGGACACACAGTGACTAACTTTTACCCAACAAACGACAATGTGAAAAATGGCTAAAATCAGGGCCTGGATTTCCCACACATTTGGGCTGGTTTCTTTTAGTTGTAACTTGTCAAACAAAATATCAACCAACCTGACACAAGTGATCACCAAATTTTAACCCAGCATCGCTGCAATTCATATTCCCTCAGTCTTCCCCATGGGTTTGAAAGCATTGTGCTGATGGTGAACGCTGTCCTCAAACCTGACCAAGGGCAGCACAATAGTTCACACTGCTGCCTCATGGAGCCAGGGACCCGGGTTCGATTCCAGTCTCAGACGACTGTCTGCATGGAGTTAGACATTCGCCCTATTTCTGGGGTGGGCTCCCTTCGGGTGCTTGAGTTTCCCCCCACAGTCTGAAGATGTGCAGGTTTTTTTTTAGATTAGATTCCCTACGGTGTGGAAACAGGCCCTTCGGCCCAACAAGTCCAGACCAACCCTCTGAAGGGTAACCCACCCGGACCCATTTCCCGCTGACTAATGCACCTAACACTACGGGCAATTTAGCATGGCCAATTCACCCTGACCTGCACATCTTTGGACTGTGGGAGGAAACCAGAGCACCCGGAGGAAACCCACACAGACACAGGGAGAATGAGCAAACTCCACACAGACAGTCACCTGAGGCTGGAATCGAACCTGGGACCCTGGTGCTGTGAGGCAGTAGTGCTAACCACTGAGCCACCAAGGATTTGGTTGGGTGGATTGCCCATAGTGTCCAGGCTAGCTGGATTAGCCATGGGTTGGGTCTGAGTAGGATGGGTTGGTGTGAGCTCACTGGGCCGAATAGCCTGCTTCCATACTAGAGTTTCTATCACCTCTCCAACCTGACCCTACACCACATCCACCCCCCCAGGTGATCTAAGCATCGACTCTTTATAATATTTGCTATTGGTTTGGGCATCTTTGAGGAAGTTGCAAAAATGTAAACAACAAAGAGGGCCATGCTTTGAAACTTTCCAACATAATTATTTCTGGTTTACTAAAATCAGGGCCTGGATTTCTCACACATTTGGGGTGGTTTGTTTTAGTTGTAACTTGTCCAAAGAAAAAAATCAACCAATCCATCACAAGCGATCACCAAATTTTAACACAACATCGCCACAAGTCGTGTTCCCTCGGCATTCCCCACGAGTTGGAAAGCGTTGTGTTGACGGTGAATGCTGTCCTCAGACCGGACCAAGGACAGTGGTTAACACTGGTATATATCTTTGAGGAGAAAGTGAGGTCTGCAGATGCTGGAGATCAGAGCTGGAAATGTGTTGCTGGAAAAGCGCAGCAGGTCAGGCAGCACCCAGGGAACAGGAGAATCGACGTTTCGGGCATAAGCCCTTCTTCAGGAATGAGGAGATGACCTGGGGGGTGACACTGGTATATAACCTGACAAAGCCAGTCTCAATTACTAATAACCAGGATATCTGTAGGTAGTAGAACCGATATTCTGATTTAAGGCATGTATTTATTTTTGTAGCAAACCTATTTCCCGCTTCTAACACTGAACTGGAAGGCAATGGATCTGCAGTCTGAGTTTACTTTGTTGTGAGAAAGTGGGAATGTTTTGTTTTCTGGATGTCAGTATTCAGCTCTGTGAAGGCAGAAGCCTCCCAGTAAACCTTGTAACATTATTCAAAATACTCAGCATGACATTGTGAAGACTTCCACAGATGGTTCATTGAAAATGTGCCCATCACAGGGGGAGAGGGTAAGCCCTAATGGAAATTGCCCAGCATGGAACATCTGCAGGCCTGTGGCTGAAGAATGGACTGTAATGTTTAGCTTTTTAACTTATTTCCTTATTTTGCTATTTTTGTACCTAGGTACCTTATGGGGAGGAAGCGGGAGGATGGGTGTGAGAAACTTATCAGCCATGATTGAACGGCAGAGCAGACTCAATGGGCTGAATGGCCTAATCTCTGCTTCTATGTCTTGTGGTCAAATATTCTTTGAAATATGTAATAAGGTCTTTTACATCAAGGTATGAGTTTAGATGCAGCGTTTGCTTAAAGTCTTTTGTGTTGTGTTAGGATCACTTTAAAGATCAGTGCTGTCCACTCTCTCCATGACTGTGGCAGAGTCGACAACATCCAGTCTCTTGGGCCTGATTTTCTTTTGTTTTTCCCGTTGTTTTTCCTTTTGTTTTAAGTGTTTAGATTTGTTTTGGTTACCTTCTGCAGACAGCTCGCTCATGGAGGCAATGGTGGGACAGAGCGTGGCAGCAGCTGTGGCCAGGCGTGAGCCCAGATGGCGTCCAGTGGCAAAGCCTGGTGCTCCCGGGTGGGACTTCAGCCCGTGCAGGTGAAAATGTGCCCAGACGTGGGGGGAGGGCGTGCCCTAGTGGGGGGGAACCCAGCGTGGAGCGTCTGCAGACCTGTGGCTTAAGAAAGGACTGTAATGTTTCGCTTTTTAAATGAGTTCTTTATTTTTCTATTTTTGTACCTTTGTATGGCAACACTGTACTCCTGTACTTGAGTACAATAAACCTAATCCTAATAATAAAAGACAGGAGGTGATGCAGCAATCTCAAGACACTGTACTCAGTAAAGAGCAGTAGGCAGACATCTCTCAATTAACACTGCTTGCATAGAGCTCTGGAAACGAAAGTTACCATAGTCACAGTGAACCATAGACTGCTCTCTCCTTACAGAGCCTGAAGGCCACACCTTGAGTGAGGGTAAGACATCAGTCAGTGCAGAAACTGAAAATCTCCAGTTTGTATTACAAACCAACCATCCAGCTAACCGACTCTTCTAAACTCAACTTAAAAAAAATTCACCTGTTATGATTTTGATTGGTATATATATATATGACGATCTTAACTGAAATAACTCCCAGAAGGCCGGTATTCTGTCGCCAAGTCACCCTTTATTTACATGTGCACAGTACATGACACTGACCCAGCTCCATCACAGCTGGCTCCTAGTGTGAGCAGAACCCCTGACACTCCTGTTTATTTTATTTTCTCTTGAACACAAGAGTGAGAATTTTAAAATTGAAGCATTGCTTGACAGGGAGCCAATGTAGGGCTAATGGGGTGAATGGACTGAGTGTAAATTAAGATCCAGACAATAGGGTTTTGGATGGCAGGCGAGGGAGTAGTTACCATTAACCAGAAATTCTCTTGAGTTAAACATGTAAGTGTTGGGGATACAAAAGCTGGTCAGGAGTAAAATAACTCCACAGAGGCCAGTACCCCACCACCAATTCCCCCTTTATTTATATGTGGAGAGTCCTTGACACTGATCCAGCTCTCTCAGAGCCAGCTCTCAGAGTGAGCAGAACCTCTCATATAAACTTCTGTTTATTTTTTTTTCTTCTTTTTTTCTTTCTTTTCTAGAGTGAATAGAACCTCTGACATTCCTGTTTATTTTTTTTAGTGCTTATTTTTTCCCCAGCACCCATGTTGTGTGTGTGCAGGTGTGAGACACAGTGAAAGACACAAGGTGCACAAATCTTTACTCACTTTCCAACACCAGGAGGAAAGGAAACACCCAAGTGGCAATGCTGTGTGATCAAACAGTGAAGGGGAGGGTAGGGACTAAATCAAAATAGAGTTGGAGGGCGAAATCGAGGAGGTCTTCAGACCTGCCCTCCCTCCTCCGTACCAGGTGCCCAAAGATCAGGAGCATGGGACTAAAGTGCAACCAAAAGCAGAGGAGAAGGTTTTTAAGAAAATCAAAAAGGTAGTGCAAACGCCCACACCCAATATACATATGGTTCACGGACTCCTCAGCGCCACAGAACAAGTAGTTGGGCTGGGAGTCCGTGAACCACCGCAATCTGCGGTTGCAGGGGACTGCTGCGTGCAGTACCCTCCACCCCAGATCCCCGAGAGAAAGGGACACTCCTGTTTATATCAGTCAGCCAGGGCTCCCTGATTGGATCAGGTTAACAGCCCTAATCAGGGAACTCATATCCTATGAGGTCCACCTGGCTGACTTCATTACGATCACTACATTAACATTTTTCAAAAGGCATACCTTTGACATTGCTGCACTCTCTCAGTGTGACACTAGAGGATCAGACTGGGTTCTGTGCTCATTCCTTAGAGTTGAAGATCTTATCCACAATGTTCTGACTAACAGGCGAGTGAGATACCTTTTAATTGTGTTACCAGTATCTCAAATGAATTACTTTTTTTTATTTTCTTGCCATTTATAGATAAGCATGACATGTAGTAATTGGTGTTTTCTTCCTCACTAAAATAATACACTTTACAGTCAAACAGTGTCACTCTGCAGCTTCAGTTTTCCAGTCTGTGATGTGATCCCTTCAAAATGTTCCAGGAGGGATTTTTGCAAAATAATTTTCCTCTAAGAACATTTTAACAATCATTTCCTTAAGTAATCTACATCCTGTGACCATATCATAAACCTGTGTCCCCATTGGATTAGTTAGCCCTGGAAAACAGCGCTGATTACTGTAATCGATTACTGAAATTCACACAAGATTCCCATTCTTTCTCCTGTGAAATATCAAACACCAGGCCCACTGGCTAAAATTGCACCAAACGTAGGAACCTTGGAACATGAACGACAATTTAGTCACTAGAATGTGCTCATTAAGATAATGGCTGAGCCATGACCTAACGCTAGACTCCAGTCGTTGTTTCACATTCCTTCACACCTAGCCAAACAAACAATCTGCCAACCATAGGTGTAAGAGCATCTCTGCTGTCAAACCAACTAAGACAGTAGGCCTGAGGCTCTATGTACTTAAAGCACCTTAAGAGGAGACAACAAATGCACACAGCGTCTTTTTGCTAACTGAGGAGGCCGAAGTGCTAGGGAGGGTGCAGACACCTCATATGCTTCTCTCACCTTGCCAGCTATTGGATAATGCTGATGGTCAAACCGATGGACACATCCCCACCATCTATCCAGGGGTCAGGTCAGTCTGAGTCGCCTCCAGTGTCACCATTCTCTCATAAGGGTGGATGTGCAGAGGAGAGAGAAATGTCTATATTCATGGCCTGGATGGACATATCCACTCTCCAAGCCAGGCTGTGGGTACTCTCTGGACTCTCCATAGACCTCACACTGGACATTGAGTACATGCCGCCTCCTGGAAAACTTCAGAGAAATGCCTTCATCCTGCAGCTCAGCGTAGGTCTGGAATCCCACCAACCCCCTCAGCGACAGTGGTCTCACTGTGCACATGCATGTGTGTCTGTGTGTATGTGTGTGTGTGTGTACATGCGTTTGTGTGTGTGCATATGTGTGTGAATGTGTGCATGTGTGTGTCTGAGTGAGTTTGCATGTTTCTGTGTGCAAGTGCAAATGTTTGTGTATGAATGTGTATGCACATATTTGTCTGTATGTCTGGTGTGTGTATAAGCCTGTCATTTGTGTGCATTAGTCTGTATGTATGTCTGCCTGTGTATGCATATTTATCTGACAGTGTGTATATGTGTCTAACAATGTGAATGTGCTTTTGTCTATCAGTGTCGGTGCGTGGCCATATATCTGTCAGCTGTGTGTGTGTGTGTGTGTGTGTGTGTGTGTGTGTGCGCACGCACTATGTCTGCCTGTGTATGCATATTTATCTGACAGTGTGTATATGTGTCTAACAATGTGAATGTGCTTTTGTCTATCAGTGTCTGTGCGTGGCCATATATCTGTCAGTTTTGTGTGTGTGTGTGTGTGTGTGTGTGCGCACGCACCGCGCATGTGTGTTTATCTATCCGTCTGTCTCTGCGCCTGTGTGTAAATTACTGACAGCAGTTTGCGACCCCAGATCTACTCTCAAACGGAAATGGCAGTGACTGATCTGACCCCTGAGGAACACTGCCTCCCTCCTCAGGATTGGACAATGGTCTCCTGCGATGGAAACACTCTGTTCCTGGAACTGTCAGAGAAAAATGTAATGGCTTTTTCTTTTTGCTCCTCCATAGCCAAGACTCCAGAATGCACATGGCACATAGACACCACCCCATATGCTCCCTCGTGCCTAGTCATGAGGGCACCCACCATTGCACTGCTGCCTCACAACCGATGGTGGAATAGCTGGCGTGCTGCCGTGCCAATTGCCGAGAGATGTCCTCCATGGAGTGGTGTATACTAGGGCCCCACCAATAGTGCAGACCATTTTCCACACGGATGTTTCGCACCTGCACGGGCACAAGAGAGGAATGTGAATTGCCCCAGAAGGCCACGCACAATGATTAAACAGCTGGCATCCTGGTGGCAGTCCCTGTAGCCATGCCATACATGTGCCATTGCGAGAGGCATCAGTGTCAGACACCTGCCCATTGACAGGGTAGTGTCCTGCTCCTTTCAGAGGGAGTTGCTGCAACCCTCACTCCGGCATCACCAACTCTCACTCCGGCATCACCGACCCTCACTCCGGCGTCACCGACCCTCACTCTGGCATCACTGACCCTCACTCCGGCATCACCGACCCTCACTCCGGCATCACCAATCCTCACTCCGGCATCACCGACCCTCACTCCGGCATCACTGACCCTCACTCCGGCATCACCAATCCTCACTCCGGCATCACCGACCCTCACTCTGGCATCACCAACCCTCACTCCGGCATCACGATTCTCACTCCGGCATCACCAACCCTCACTCTGGCATCACCAACCCTCACTCCAGCATCACCGACACTCACTCCGGCATCACCAACCCTCACTCCGGCATCACTGAGCCTCACTCCAGCATCACCAACCCTCACTCCAGCATCACAGACCCTCACTCCGGCATCACTCCAGCATCACCAATCCTCACTCCAGCATCACTGACCCTCACTCCAGCATCACTGACCCTCACTCCAGCATCACTGACCCTCACTCCAGCATCACTGACCCTCACTCCAGCATCACTGACCCTCACTCCAGCATCACTGACCCTCACTCCAGCATCACTGACCCTCACTCCAGCATCACTGACCCTCACTCCAGCATCACTGACCCTCACTCCAGCATCACTGACCCTCACTCCAGCATCACTGACCCTCACTCCAGCATCAC